>NC_041388.1:402909326-402977659 GCF_002162155.2 Triticum dicoccoides | reverse complement strand
ATTTGATGGGTTTAGAGGGGGGGTGTGGGGGTATTTATATTGGGGAGGGGAGGGGGTTTCTTGGGGTAGGGGACAAGAAATAGAGTAGGAATAGGAAAACGAAACAAAGGAAAGGGGAGGGGCTAACCCTAGCCGGACTCGGCTAGAGCAAGAGGCGGCGGCGGCTGGCGCCTGCCTTGCCTGGCGCACGGCGCGCAGGGAGGCTGGGGCGGTGGCCGGCTGGCTGGGCCTTTGGCCCGGCTGGCCTGCGGGTTTTTTTTTAAACGGTCTCGCGCGCAGAAAAACACAGAAAAGAAAAATCTAAACGGGCTCCAAAAATTCTAAAGTAAATTTTCCCCGACTCCTAAAAATGAGTCGAACAAAATGAACTTTACTCCGGACCTAAAATGCAATTTTTTGAAAACACGCATTTTTTTCCTATCCAAATAAAACGCAAACAAAACTCCGGCAAAACCAAAAATTGATCTATTTATTAAATCTTCATTTTTCTCCTAAATTTGGGAAAGTCATATTATTCCCTCTCTTATATTTTGACACCGGAAAAATAATTGAAGATAAAATAAATAAATCAAATGATCCTCTCTTTTTTTCAAAATTTGAGAAAACTCAAATATGAAAATAACAAAATCTCCAACTCTCTCCGAGGGTCCTTGAGTTGCGTGAAATTTCTAGGATCGACCAAAATGCAAGAAAATATGATATGCATGATGATCTATGTATAACATTCCAAATTGCAAATTTGGGATGTTACACTATGTGACCAAGGCGGCAGTGCCACAAGTATGTGGGACTATCATTATCAACCTTACATCTTTTGGTATTCACACTATGAACATGTGTAACATTATGCTCGAGATTCATTAAGAATAAACCATTCACCAGCGGGGCATGACCATAAAACATATCTCTCATATAAATAGAACAACCATTATTCTCGGATTTAAATGAGTAGCCATCTCGAATTAAACGAGATCCTAATACAATGTTCATGCTCAAAGCTGGAACTAAATAACAATTATTGAGGTTTAAAACTAATCCCGTAGGCAAATGTAGAGGTAGCGTGCCGACGGCGATCACATCGACCTTGGAACCATTCCCGATGCGCATCGTCACCTCGTCCTTCGCCAGTCTCCGCTTAGTCCGCAGCTCCTGTTTTGAGTTACAAATATGAGAAACCGCACCGGTATCAAATACCCAGGAACTACTACGAGTACTGGTAAGGTACACATCAATTACATGTATATCACATATACTTTTAGTGTTGCCGACCTTCTTGTCCGCTAAGTATTTGGGGCAGTTCCGCTTCCAGTGTCCCTTTCCCTTGCAATAAAAACACTCAGTCTCAGGCTTGGGTCCATACTTTGACTTCTTCCTGATAACTGGCTTACCGGGCGTGGCAACTTCCTTGCCGTCCTTCTTGAAGTTCTTCTTACCCTTGCCTTTCTTGAACTTAGTGGTTTTATTCACCATCAACACTTGATGTTCATTTTTGATCTCCACCTCCGCTGATTTCAGCATTGAATATACCTCGGGAATGGTATTTTCCATCCCCTGCATATTGTAGTTCATCACAAAGCTCTTGTAGCTAGGTGGGAGCAACTGAAGGATTCTGTCAATGACCGCCTCGTCCGGGAGGTTAATGTCTAGCTGGGACAAGCGGTTGTGTAACGCAGACATTTTGAGTATGTGCTCACTGATAGAACTATTTTCCTCCATCTTACAACTGTAGAACTTGTCGGAGACTTCATATATCTCGACCCGGACATGAGCTTGGAAAATCATTTTCAGCTCTTCAAACATCTCATGTGCTCCGTGCTTCTCAAAACGTATTTGGAGCCCCGGTTCTAAGCTGTAAAGCATGCCGCACTAAACGATGGAGTAATCATCAGCACGCGACTGCCAAGCGTTCATAACGTCTTGGTTCTCTGGGATGGGAGCTTCACCTAGCGGTGCTTCTAGGACATAATCTTTCTTGGCAGCTATGAGGATGATCCTCAGGTTCCGGACCCAGTCTGTATAGTTGCTTCCATCATCTTTCAGCGTGGGCCATTTGATCTACAAGACATATTGTAAAGATTTCAGACTAAGTTCATGATAATTAAGTTCATCTAATCAAATTATTCAATGAACTCCCACTCAGACAGACATCCCACTAGTCATCTAAGTGAAACATGATCCGAGTCAACTAGGCCGTGTCCGATCATCACGTGAGACGGACTAGTCATCATCGGTGAACATCTCCATTTTGATCATATCTTCTATACGACTCATGCTCGACCTTTCGGTCCTCCGTGTTCCGAGGCCATGTCTTTACATGCTAGGCTCGTCAAGTCAACCTAAGTGTATTGCGTGTGTAAACCTGGCTTACACCCGTTGTATTCGAACGTTAGAATCTATCACACCCGATCGTCACATGGTGCTTCGAAACAACGAACCTTCACAACGGTGCACAGTTAGGGGGAACACTTTCTTGAAATTGATTTGAGGGATCATCTTATTTAGGCGACCGTCGTTCTAAGCAAATAAGATGCAAAACATGATAAACATCACATGCAATCAAATAGTGACATGATATGGCCAATATCATTTCGCTCCTTTGATCTCCATCTTCGGGGCGCCATGATCATCATCGTCACCGGCATGACACCATGATCTCCATCATCATGATCTCCATCATCGTGTCTTCATGAAGTTGTCACGTCAACTATTACTTCTACTACTATGGCTAACGCTTTAGCAATAAAGTAAAGTAATTACATGACATTTATGTTGACACGCAGGTCATAAATAAATTAAGACAACTCCTATGGCTCCTGCCGGTTGTCATACTCATCGACATGCAAGTCGTGATTCCTATTACAATAACATCATCATCTCATACATCACATATATCATTCATCACAACTTTTGGCCTTATCACATCACAAAGCACTTGCTGCAAAAACAAGTTAGACATCCTCTAATTGTTTTTGCAAGTTTTTACGTGGCTGCTATAGGTTTCTAGCAAGAACATTTCTTACCTACGCCAAAACCACAACGTGAATTGCCAATTTCTATTTACCCTTCATAAGGACCCTGTTCATCGAATCTGATCCGACTAAAGTGGGAGAGACAGACACCCGCCAGCCACCTTATGCAACTAGTGCATGTCAGTCGGTGGAACCGGTCTCACGTAAGCGTACGTGTAAGGTTGGTCCGGGCCGCTTCATCCCACAATGCCGCCGAATCAAGATACGACTAGTAACGGCAAGATAATTGACAATATCGACGCCCACAACTACTTTGTGTTCTACTCGTGCATAGAAACTACGCATAGACCTAGCTCATGATGCCACTGTTGGGGGTCGTAGCAGAAATTAAAATTTTCCTACGCATCACCAAGATCAATCTATGGAGTATACTAGCAACGAGGGGAATAGGAGTGCATCTACATACCCTTGTAGATCGCGAGCGGAAGCGTTCAAGTGAACGGGGATGATGGAGTCGTACTCGCCGTGATCCAAATCACCGATGACCAAGTGCCGAACGGACAGCACCTCCGCGTTCAACACACGTATAGTTGGGAAGACGTCTCCTCCTTCTTGATCCAGCAAGGGGGAAGAAGAGGTTGATGGAGACCAGCAGCACGACGGCGTGTTGGTGGATGCAGCAGGGTCTCGGCAGGGCTTCGCCAAGCACCAACGAGAGGGAGAGGGAGGCGCCAGGGGCTAGGGTGCGCAGCCCTCCCTCCTTCCTCTTTATATAGGGGCCCTGGGGGGGGGGCGCCGGCCCCTCTAGATCCCATCTAGAGGGGGGCGGCGGCCAAGGGGGGTGGCTTGCCCCCCAAGCCAAGTGGGGCGCCCCCACCCCTAGGGTTCCCAACCCTAGGCGCAGGGGAGGCCCAAGGGGGGGCGCACCAGCCCACCTGGGGCTGGTTCCCCTCCCACTTCAGCCCATAGGGCCCTCCGGGATAGGTGGCCCCACCCGGTGGACCCACGGGACCCTTCCGGTGGTCCCGGTACAATACCGCTGACCACCGAAACCTTCCCGATGGCCCAAACTGGACTTCCTATATATAAATCTTTACCTCCAGACCATTCCGGAACTCCTCATGACGTCCGGGATCTCATCCGGGACTCCGAACAACTTTCGGATTACTGCATACTAATATCTCTACAACCCTAGCGTCACCGAACCTTAAGTGTGTAGACCCTACGGGTTCGGGAGACACACAGACATGACCGAGACGCCTCTCCGGTCAATAACCAACAACGGGATCTGGATACCCATATTGGTTCCCACATGCTCCTCGATGATCTCATCGGATGAACCACGATGTTGAGGATTCAATCAATCCCGTATTCAATTCCCTTTGTCAATCGGTACATTACTTGCCCCATATTCGATCGTCGGTATCCCAATACCTTGTTCAATCTCGTTACCGGCGAGTCACTTTACTCATTACCGTAATGCATGATCCCGTGACCAATCCCTTGATCACATTGAGCTCATTATGATGATGCATTACCGAGTGGGCCCAGAGATACCTCTCCATCATACAGAGTGACAAATCCCAGTCTCGATTCGTGCCAACCCAACAGACACTTTCGGAGATACCCGTAGTGCACCTTTATAGCCACCCAGTTACGTTGTGACATTTGGTACACCCAAAGCACTCCTACGGTATCTGGGAGTTGCACAACCTCATGGTCTAAGGAAGTGATACTTGACATTGGAAAAGCTCTAGCAAACGAACTACATGATCTTTGTGCTATGCTTAGGTTTGGGTCTTGTCCATCACATCATTCTCCTAATGATGTGATCCCGTTATCAATGACATCCCCATGTCCATAGTCAGGAAACCATGACTATCTATTGATCAATGAGCTAGTCAACTAGAGGTTCACTAGGGACACATTGTGGTCTATTTATTCACACATGTATTACGATTTCTGGATAACATAATTATAGCATGAATAATAGACAATTATCATGAACAAGGAAATATAATAATCATTTTATTATTGCCTCTAGGGCATATTTCCAACAGAAGCGTGCGTTTGTAGGATGTGTCCATAGGATCGGATCTGAACCAGTGTCTGAAGGCAAGACAGCCGTATACTCCGACGGCGAGTCATCCACTGGCGAAACTGACTCCTTGTACCTGGTTCATAGCGGTGTGTTCGAAGGATATTCCGATGGCAACAGTATTCCGGACCTTCTTGAACCGCCAAGTCGGGTTGCTATTTAAATGGCCGGAACATAGCCCACGTTGCAGTTTTCATCCACCACAGTGACGAACACCGGATCAGCAGCCACGGCAGGAGTCTCGGCGTGCCGTCCGGCGCAAGTCCTCTCCGGTTTAATGGACGCCTGGGCGACCTTATTGACCACAGCAGTCACCCTGGAGACGCGGGATCAGCACAATGTGGACGTTGCGAAGCTGAAGGACCAAATAGCACAGGCTAAGGAGGACCTGGCAGCTGAGGATGTTAGGATGGCTGAAGAGCGGGCCGCTTTGGATGCTCAATCACAGCGGATACAGGCACAGAATTACCAGCTCATGCTGGATCAGACCGCATCAGAGGATGTAATGCGAAGGATGTACCGGTCACGTCTGCCGCCGGCTTACGAAGGGTTAAATCTCTTTCAGACGCCAGGCGCTCGGCCGAGCAATCCGGTAGCTGCAAACCGGACGGAGGCGCCTAGGACAGTTCCGGATCAACCACGGATAACGGAGCCACCCCGACGAACAGATAACCCGTCGCAATACGTGTCTACACCACCAGGTCACTTCTCGAGCCCTTTGGATAACATGATTGCCGCAGCTTCACGCCTGGCGGCCATTCTGATGGAAGGTGATTCAAAAGCAGCAGTTGAGATGCGGCGGGCGAGAGATCTTCTCCAAACCGTCGTGGTACAGCAGCTGGCTTATTCATATAGTCGGGATAGAATTCATTCAACCCCTCATCCAAACCCAAGTTATAGCAGGCGTATGGATGAACCGGAGGTGTCTAGCAGCGCGCGGCATCGCAATGCTCAAGATGTGGTGGATCATGGCAGGGCACGAAGGGATGCCGCTTTGGGTCGTTATCAACCTACCCAGGTTCAGCCAGCAGCATCAGTTGAACAAGGCACCGGGCTTGCCTTCAGTTCCTGAGGAGTGCCGTGCCTTATTCCGGCTCTTCGTAATGTGCGTTTGCCCAAAGATTTCAAGGGTCCACGCAAAGTGCTGAACTACACGGCGGATCAGACACCTAAGGCGTGGGTCGAGAGTTATGAGATAGCAATGGAGATGCTAGATGTAGATGAAGCAGCTTGTGCAAAGTACTTCAAGATGATGTTGGAGGGAACAGCCCGTACTTGGTTGAAAAATCTGCTTGCTAATTCCATCAAGTCATGGGATCAGTTGAAAGCCCGGTTTATAGCCAATTTCAAAGACACGTGCAAGCAGCCCATGTCCATTGTGGATCTGGATGCTTGTGTTCAAGGAGAGAACGAGTCTACAACTCATTGGGTGCGCTGGGTTTTAGAAGTTTTACACTCGTCCGACCGGATTAACGCTGGTCAAGCGATTATCACACTAGAGCGCAATTGCCGGTTTAAGTCACTGAAGATGAAGTTGGGACGGCTCAAGCGCCACTGCAGCGACATGGGAACCCTCATGGCAGCCTTGGTAAAGTATGCCGATTCTGATAATACCAAGGATCCCGATTCTGATAATGAGAAACCGGAGAAGGGAAAGAAGAATGGCGGTGCGAAGGGACAGCAGCACAACCAAGGAGGCCATGGGAATAATGGTAAGCGTAAAGCGGATTCAGATTTTGTGGCTAACGCTAATGTACACCACCGAAAAGGTAAACCGCCCCAGCGCGGTAGGGTGATGAATTTGGAGCGTTTGTTGAATCAGCCCTGTCCGAAGCATGGGACCAAGGAGGCTCCTGCAACGCATCTCTGGAAGGATTGTCATATTATGAAGGAGTTCAAGAACTCTGATCTTTTCCGGTATGATCAGGGTCCGTCGGGCGGTTCAGGTCCAGGTTTTCATGGTGGCGCCGGTTCAAACTCTGGGTTTTAGAGTAATGATGGCAACTAGAACAACCAAGGTGGTAATAACCAGCAGAATAATCAAGGGAATTAGCAGCAGTCGGGTTACCAGAGTCACCCAAAGCAGTTGAATGGTGGGCAGTATCATGTGTTCACCACTAGTCTGTGCAAGCATGATCAGAAGCTTCACAAGAGGGTAGTCAATGCTGTTGAACCGGCATTCCATGTTATCTATGGTGGTCGGAACAGCCTATTGTGTGGAGTAGGGAGGATCATCCGCCCCGGTTGAGAATCCGGGTCAACTAGTTCTGGTGGTGGCACCTCAGGTGGGAGGTTATAAGTTCACCAAAGTACTCATGGATGGAGGAAGCAGTATCAATATTCTGTATTATGAGACATTCCGTCGCATGGGGTTGACAGATAAGAATCTTAAACCATCCAACACTGTTTTTCATGGTGTGGTACGAGGTAAATCGGCGTATCCCGTAGGTAAGATCGCTTTGGAAGTTGTGTTTGGTGATGAGCATGACTCTAGGTCTGAGACATTGACCTTTGAGGTAGTAAGAATCCAAAGCCCGTATCATGCGCTGTTTGGGCGGCCGGCTTATGCAAAATTCATGGCAAGGCCTTGTTATATTTATTTGCAGCTCAAGATGCCGGGTCATAAAGGGACTATCACGGTTCATGGAAGTCAAAAAATCGCGTTGGATTGTGAGGAGGGTGACGCGGCTTATGCTGAGGCGGTTTGTGCTACAGAAGAGATAAAGTTTTATAAGGAGAATGTTGATCTGGAAGATATGACCCCTCTGAAGAATCCCACCACTGAGCATGACCCAACCCTGCATTTCAAACCGGCTGATGAGACTAAACTTGTTGACTTCGTACCCGGCGATTCATCCAAGCAGTTCAGTATCAGCACCAATCTGGATCCAAAATAGGAAAGCACGCTCATCGAGTTCATCCGTGAGAACCGGGACATTTTTGCATGGAAGCCTTCTGACATGCCAAGTGTACCGAGGGAACTCGCTGAGCACACTCTTAATATTGATCCGAAGTTTAAACCAGTCAAGCAATTTCTTCGTCGCTTTAATGAAGAAAGACGCAAGGCAATTGAAGAAGAGGTAGCCCGGCTGTTGGCTGCTGGTTTTATCGTCGAAGTGTTTCATCCTGAATGGTTGGCTAATCCAGTGCTGGTTCTTAAGAAAAATGGCACTTGGCGTATGTGTGTGGATTACACGGACTTGAATAAGGCTTGCCCGGCTGATCCCTTTGCTCTCCCATGTATTGATCAGATCATTGATGCGACGGCGGGTTGTGAGCGCCTGAGTTTTTTGGATGCTTATTCAGGATATAATCAGATCAAGATGGCAGTTAAGGACCAGGAGAAGACAGCCTTCATCACTCTTTTTGGAGCCTTCTGCTATGTTTCTATGCCCTTTGGGCTCAAGAGTGCTCAGGCAACTTATCAGCGTTGTGTGCAAAATTGTCTTTACACGCAGATTGGGCGTAATGTTCATGCTTATGTGGATGACATTGTGGTAAAATCCAGGAAGAAGGACACACTGATCGATAACCTCAAGGAGATGTTTGACAATCTTCGGATTTACAAGATGAAGCTTAATCCGGATAAATGTGTTTTTGGTGTTCCGGCAGGCAAGCTTCTCGGGTTTTTGGTATCCAACAGGGGCATTGAGGCCAACCCAGAAAAAATTAAGGCAATCACATCCCTGGCTAAACTGAAGTGTATCAATGATGTTCAGCGTCTCGCAGGTCGGATTGCAGCCCTTAGCCGGTTTATCAGCCGTTTGGGAGAGAAGGCAATTCCTTTGTATCAGATGTTGAAAAAGACGGATGCTTTCGTCTGGAGTGACGCAGCCAATGCGGCCTTTGAGGAGCTAAAGCGGCAGTTAGTTGAACCGCCGGTTCTTGCAGCCCTAGTTGATCATGAGCCTTTACTGTTATACATGGCTGCCAATGCCCAAGCGGTCAGTGTGGCAATTGTGGTTGAGCGTAAAGAAGCTGGGAAGGAATATCCGGTTCAACGCCCTGTATACTACATCAGCGAAGTCCTGATCGAGTCAAAACAACGCTATCCACATTGGCAGAAGTTGGTGTACGGGATTTTTATGGCCAGTCAAAAACTCAAGCAATATTTTCAAGGCCGTCCAGTCACAGTGGTTAGTTCTGCTCCTTTGGGAGATATAATTCAAAACAGGGAGCCACTGGCCGGGTTGCAAAGTGGGCAATCGAGCTTGGGCCATACGATTTAAAGTATGTACCTCGAACAGCCATCAAGTCTCAGGCTCTTGTGGATTTTATCAATGACTGGACCGAGCTGCAAGCACCGGAAGATAAACCGGATAATACGTACTGGACCATTCATTTTGATGGATCCAGGCAGTTGGAAGGCTCGGGGGCTGGAGTTTTCCTTACTTCCCCTCGAGGGGATAAAGTTTGCTATGTCTTCCGCTTGATGTTTCCTTGTACTAACAATGCAACTGAGTACGAAGCTTTACTCCATGGTCTCCGCGTGGCCAAAGAGATGAACTTAGGTTGAGTTTGTTGTTTCAGAGATTCTGATCTGGTGGCTCAGCAAGTTTTTGGTACTTGGGATTCTAAGGATCCACTCATGGCAGCTTACAGGCGTGAGGTGGATATTGTGGGAGGACATTTCAAAGGGTATCAGGTTGAGCATATCGATCGGTGCAAAAACGAAGCAGTAGACGCTTTGAGCCAGCTTGGATCTCAGCGTAAACCGGTACCTCCTAACACCTTTTTAGATATCTTGCATAACCCGTCTGTTAAAGTGCCTACAGAAGAAGATTTGGCTGTCCCGTATCCGGAGGCTTAGTTGGTGGCCGCTTTACACGTTATACCAGATTGGACGGTTCCATATCTGGCGTATCTGAGCCGGGGCGAGTTACCAAATGATAAAGTCCTGGCTCGGCAGATAGTCCGGCGGTCCAAGTCAATGGTTAGTCACAATGGCGAGTTACACCGTTGTAGCGTTTCGGGCGTATTTCAGCGTTGTGTTTCTCCGGAAGAAGGCCAAGAGATCCTACAGGAAATTCATGAAGGGGATTGCGGTCATCATGCCGGTTCAAAGTCCCTGGTTGCAAAAGCTTTTCATCATGGGTTTTACTGGTTGACAGCTCATGCTGATGCGGAGGATCTGGTAAAGTGATGTGATGCTTGCCAAAAAAAATCACGCAGAGCTCATATTCCGGCGCAGGAACTACGGATGATTCCCATTACTTGGCCTTTTGCTACTTGGGGGCTTGATATGGTGGGACCCTTTAAATGTTCCCAGGACAAGAAGACCCACCTATTGGTGGCAGTTGATAAATTCACCAAGTGGGTTGAAGCGGAGCCTGTTAGCAAGTGTGATGCAACTACGGCGGTTCAATTCCTCAAAAATATTATCTTCTGTTTTGGCTTTCCACACAGTATCATCACGGATAATGGTACCAACCTTTCCAAAGGTGAGATGGAGGATTTCTGTCAGAGAGAGCACATCCGGCTTGACCTAGCATCTGTGGCACACCCTCAATCCAACGGTCAAGCGGAGCGAGCTAATCAAGAAATTTTAAAGGGTCTTAAACCCCGGCTCATGATTCCCTTGCAGCGGACGCCGAGTTGTTGGGTGGAAGAATTACCTTCTGTATTGTGGAGTATCAACACCACCCCCAATCGCTCAACAGGTTACACGCCTTTCTTTATGGTATACGGGGCAGAGGCGGTTCTCCCAAGTGATATACGTCATGACTTCCCCCGGGTTGCTAATTATGTTGAAGCGGACAACGAGCAAGCTCGCCAAGAGGCACTGGACCTGTTAGATGAAAAACGGGATATGGCTCTGGCTCGATCGGCGGTTTATCAACAAGATCTATGGCGTTATCACAACCGTCGGGTTAGGACAAGAACCTTTCAAGAAGGAGACTTGGTGCTCCAGCTCATCCAGGATCAGACCGACATGCACAAGTTATCCCCGCCTTGGGAAGGACCCTTTGTGGTCAGCAAGAATCTGCACAACGGATCATACTACCTCATTGAAGTTCGAGACAACTCACGCAGCTCCGAGGAGGAGACCCGACGGCCATGGAACATAGCTCTCATCCGGCCTTATTACACTTGAGCCATAGGCTCCTCTTATGTATATATTTCGATAATGTATATATTATGATCAATAAATAAATTAGCATCCTTGCTCTAAGCGGGGCTTCTGCTATTTTTTCTCAAATATACTTTGAGTTACATGGGGGCTTCAGCTGACAAAGTGGAGTACTGCCTGTTAAACCGGCTATCAAGCCACAAAGCTTGGGAGCTTCACACCCAAGGGGCCAAAGAGACTCTGGATGTTATGCACAACTCAAACATAGGCACCCAATGAGCAAAGCTCATCACGTTACTTGGGGGCTTCTTGTGTCAAATACCAAGGAGTTTGAATGGACCCTTGTAGCTGGGTATCGACCCACGGCTTGGAAGCCTGGTATATTTACCTAAAACCCCGGGTTAACCTGCCTTCATCAAGTAAGACACTCCTATCCAGGTCATCCTGGCACGACCCTCCGAACGTTTGACAGTTACTCTCATTGAGACCCTGAACTTGTCAAAGTTAAAACGGTGATTGGTTAGTTGGAGGTCCATCTTAAAAGGCTTTGTTAAATGGTTCAACTCAGCGGCCTGGCAGCCCACAAAAAGCCTCGAATTTGGGCCTGGCAGCCCTCAAAAAGCCTTGACTACACGGTTTTACTTGCGTGTTGCTGAATTTTATGTTAAACCGATTTTCTTGGCCTGGTCAGTCATTTTATTAGCCCGGTATTCTTTAAACAGGCTTGGTTTGCAACTACACGTTGACAGACCTTATTCTTAAACCAGAGTTTGTTAACCCGGCCTGGCCTTGACTACCAGTCACCAGCTTTGATCATCTGGTGTGTATCATCACCCGGTATGACTTACTATACAACATTAGTACATGATAGGGTTGTACAAAGAATTTCAGATTCGGGTTTTCACCCTTAATACAATCAAAGTTAACCAGCCAACTAAACAGGGATATTGCATCACAGGTATGAATCATTTCATAGTTTTACGGTTTGATTATCAATCAGCCCTTTTCTTGGGCATTATGACCCGTCCGGCGGTAAACCACCAGGACCCTGTTTTTCTTTTTATGCACACACAGGAGTTGCATATTATGATGGCAGCATATCTGAACCAAACTTGGCATTGACATGGCGGATCACATAAAGTATATCCTTCTGCACGATGGCAGCAGATCAAAATAGTTTTTACTACCCTATTACAAGGCATTAAGAGGCCCAAAATATGGAAATGTTTCACAACGGACAGTTTCTGATGTATCAACCGACTTGACGGATTAAGCTTCATCGCCGGGTTGATGTGAAGTAGATGGGTCATCTGGCGTCGGTTCAGCCTCCTCTTCCCCATCCAATGGCCGGAAGTCATTGGTGGTCCAGTCAATCCGGGTTAAAGCCTGAAAGACAGCATCTTCATTTATAAGCTCAGTCGGATCAATGTCAGGGGCGTAAGTGTGCTTACGGATTGGTGGAACCAAGTTCTGCACTTCAGGAATAGCAGCTTCAACCCGTTTGTTGTTTGCGTCGTAGAAAGATCGGTGAACCGTCAGGTTAGCCTCTTCTTCCAACTGACTCGCCAGAGGACGCATCTCCCTTGTTACCTGTTTGAGGGCGTCGTTGTCAAATACTTCGCCATTTTCCTGTGCACTGGGCAAGCCCTTGGCTATATCAGCCGGATCAAGATCATCTATCCATGCCTTGGCTCGAGTCAGTGCTAGTAAAGCGCCAGCCCAGGCAGCGGATCGCTTCAACTCTTCTATCCGTGCTGGCGTCATAGATAGCCGGTCCAGCATGTCCTTGATCAGTGTTAGAGCCGCATTGTCATACGAAGTGGCGCAGATAACCCGTTGTACGCCGGTATATAACTGTTCAATCAGTGTATACGCGGACTTGAGTTTCTTCCGTATATCAGAACCCAGATGAGCAATGCGCCTGCCGTAGCAGTTCAAGAAGTTCATGTTAAACCGGAGAAAATTTCAAAGAGGAATATTCATAAAGCCTTGGTAAACAGTGCTTACCAAATATTGCAGATGGCATGGCATGGACTTGGCGCTTTAATCCAGTAAGCTCTTCCATCACTGGTTTAAGAGCTGATTCAGCGTCTTCCGCCCGCTTTAGCAATCCAGCCTTTTTAGCGTCCCAGTTGTCCTGTTCAGACTTGTACCATTCCTTGAGCTGCTCCATGGTGGTTAAGGCAGTTTTCAATTCATCCTTGGCCTTGGTGGTTTCTGCTTGTTGGGATTTCAGATTTTCTTGAAGGTCAGCAATTTGTGAGACTTGTTGGCTTATCTCACTCTGCAACAGTAAGAGAGCATGTTAATACCTTTGTTAAAGTCCCAAGCATCTAACCAGTTATACACTTGGCGCTTGGGGGCTAATGCGGATCATTTTTATCTGATTATTGAAGTCCCAAGGATTAATACAAGTTTTAATCATGGCACTTGGGGGCTAATGTGTGTTTGATCAGAAATACAAAAGGAAATCTCATAAAGTACAGTATGGAATATACAAAGTCCCGGTTTGACTTTCTAAAGACAAACCGACCCTTGGGGGCTACAATGCAATGAAGGTACAGAGCAAAGAGCAAAACTGTTTACCTCATAGCGCCCCTTCATTGGATTTACTAAACCGGCTTCATAATCACGGCTTGTGTAAAGCCAGTTCAAGAAGCCGGAGTGAAGCTCTTGAGCAGAAAGATCGACATAAGCTGACCAATCAGTTTTCTCCTTCCCCTTGCTCATAGCAGCAAATTCATCCTTGGCAGTGTGCTTGGAACAACCGGATTACCAGGGGCGGTATATGCAGTACCAGTAACAACAACGTCATCATATTTGGCCGGACTGGATGAACTGACATTCTTAATAGGGCTTGGCGCTTTGGTAGCAGGGCTTGGCGGATCAGCAGTTGAGCCCCGCTGTTCCACTTCTGGACTTGGAGGAGCAGGAGGATGTGAAGTATTAACCTCTACATTCGGTTCAACCTCTGGCGGGTTAGCATCAACATCTTGGTCTTTCCCAGTAGAGTTGTCTATAGCAACTTCAGGGTCTTTGCCATGATGCTCTGGAGTCTTCTCTGGATCAACATCAACAATAGGGTTGCTGGTCTTGGCTTTCTTACTTAATCGAGCCTTGGCACTACAACATCAAAGGTTAGAATATGGTAAACCGACAAATACAAGACTAATTAAGGAGTAATATGCTTACCCAGCGACGAGTTTGAGGGGAGGAAGCTGAGTGGTTGATGAACCGCCAGACGAGTTGGAAGAAGCCTGGTAATTCGGGTCAGACGGATTGAGAGGGCATCGGAAGAAACCTTTCAAAGGATAATGCTTTTCAGGAGAACAAGTCACCTCTGGACGACGTTTCCGGGTTGGCGTATCGGCTAAACCGGACGATGTGATTTGGTGACCGCTATGCCGGGTTGTGCGACGTTCTTCAACTTGTTGTGTCTCTAAAGAAAATTTTGGATCCAAATGAGCAAGGGGGTGAGATCGTTTTACTTTCCGGACTGTGCGGCGAATTCTTTGTACAGGTACAAGATCTGAATCGGAAGAAAGAAGGATTACCTCAACATGTTCTGCATGGCTGGCCTCAGCATCATCCTAGAAATAGTAATTGTCAATAAGATGGATGAAAAAGGAACCAAGTGAGTCAAAGTTCTACCTCAGCATCAGATTCTTCCTCTTCTGGCGGATCAGAAGACTCGGTGGTTTTCTTCTTGCCAGCTTTCTTGGTGGCCTTGGTCTTTGCACGAGGAGCCCGGGCCGGTTTAGTCCATTTCCAAAAGGAGCTGTTAGCCTGAAATTAAGACAAGGAAAGGTTAGTACACAGTCAATACGGAAGCAAATCAGTAAAGTATTTAGATGAACTTTACCGCTGGCGGTTTATGGGAGACGCAAAACGGAGCCAACCCGGTTTGGCTACATGCAGAGATCGGTTCATCAAGCATTTTCTTCACCGATTCAGTAACTTCAAGCTCGGTTATTACTATTTCATGATATCGTTGAGAGTCTTTGACATCACCAATATATTCATGCATCAATCTGGGGCGACGGCTTAAAGGTAAAATGGCCCAAGAAACCCAGCAGCAGACAAGATCAATGCCAGTTAAACCGTTGGCCATCAGAGCCTGGAGCATGGTGAGTTGAGGTGCAAAATTCTTCCGTTCTACGGCGGTCAAGCGTAAAGGTAATGGCTGGCCGTTGCTAAGCCGGTGAGGGCGCTAACCCGGCAAAGGATTTTCTCCATCAGGGGAAGTGTTCCGGTAGTAAAACTAGGTTTGATTCCAATCTTTAGGATGGCTGTGATGTTTTGCATGAGGGAAGTCAACTTCTTTTCTTTTCTGAATTGAAACGCCACCAAGCTCTGTGTTGGGACCATCTGAGAATTCCGTACGGCGGTTCAAATGAAAGAAGTCCTGAAATAGCTCCACGGTTGGCTCTTCTTGAAGATAGACTTCGCAGAAAACTTGAAAGTTGCATATATTGGACACAGAATTCGGACTAATATCTTGCGGATGGAGTTGGAAGCTTGCGAGGACATCCCGGAAATTTTTTGATCCGAGCGGACTGAATCCCTGGTCTAAGTGTTGCATAAAAACAATCACCTCTCCTTCTTGAGG
Source organism: Triticum dicoccoides (assembly GCF_002162155.2). Classification (NCBI taxonomy): domain Eukaryota; kingdom Viridiplantae; phylum Streptophyta; class Magnoliopsida; order Poales; family Poaceae; genus Triticum; species Triticum dicoccoides. The sequence continues at coordinate 402,961,913 of NC_041388.1, read as the reverse complement.
TTTAGGTGGACATTCCGATTCCGGAACTCGCCAGTGGAGAACACTTTTTGAGGCTAAAACACCAGTGGTGACATAACCGTTGATTTGTGTTTCCGTGATCCCGGACAGAACCCAATTGCAAGCATAGAATTGTTTCGCCATTCCGGAAGGGGGAACTGAAAGGAAAAACAAGTGCTGGTTTAAGAATTTACGGTTTAAGGTTTACAATTCAGTGTCAAACCGGAGAAAAATACTATGTAAGGTTCAATTGGCGGTTTAAGCGAGGGCTAATGATATATGACGGATTGGCTATCAAAAGTTAAACCGCCCGGAGGCAGAAGGGCTAAGATTCAAAATTTTTGCTAAGTGTTGCAAAAACAAGTTTCACAATATGACAGTGTAATTTCAGATCTACCGAGGATAACTGAAGAAAATGTTTCTGAGCCCTACAATGGCGCTAAAGAGGAACAGAGACGAACCAGGCGGAGTTTATTCAGAAGTAGTAAGATGCTATAGTACGGTGAACTAACGGAATAGATCTAGCTGCAGTTCAAACCTATCAGGCACATCTTTATACCCTTAGTACAAAGACTAGAAGGAGGAACATGGATGAACTCGAAAAACTTTAATGAAGATCTAGGGTTACGAGACATGAACTTACCAGGGTCACTCGACGACGGAGGAGCGCGGCAAGGTCTCTGGAGCAAACAGGTTGATGCAGCGGCCTTGGTCGGTGCAGATTCGAAGAGCGACGGCGGCGGCGGCACGGAGGTCCTTCGGGTCGCGAGGAGGAAGATGAGAAGAAACAGGAGAAAAATGAAAAGACCCGTCAAGCTTATTTATAATAAGGCAGAGGATAAGTGACAGGCGCGAGAATCAAGGAGTCAAAAGCGGCAAGTGGCGTAGCTGTCGCCTAGATTTCCGGGATGACATTAAATGAAGGGAATCTTTTTATTCGTTTTTTACAGAGATGACATCATGATGATCCATTGTTGTGTCCTGAGGATGACGTCACGGCGTTTTAACAAGATTTATAAAGGGAAGATATCATGGCGGTTTATGAGAAGTGAAGGAAGATGTTTACAGGATTTTTCTAAGTGTTGAAGATTGACATGAACAGGTTCAAATCAATCTGGGGCCTAATGTTGGGGATATAACTACTGAGTGTAAACCGCCCAGGAGGGGCCGGTTCACCCTCAACTATATTGAAGCCCACAAGACTCAGAAGATGGCGTTTTACTATGAAGCTTAGAGGCCCGGAGCCCAAAGGCGGATTAGGGCCCGTAGTGGTAAACCGCCATAGTCATGTAACTTCTGTAGTAAGATAAGGAAAGGAGAGACTGAGCCGAACACTTGTATGAGTCGGCCTCGGGACTCTGTAGACCGGCCGGGCGTCAACCCATGTATATAAGGGGACGACCCGGCGGCGGTTCAGGGACAACAAACAACAACTCGAGGCTCAGGCAAGCGTATTTCGCTCCCTGGTCATCGAAACCCAATTAATCCCATCGCAACTAGACGTAGGCTTTTACCTTCATCGAAGGGGCCGAACTAGTATAAACTCCCGTGTCCCTTGTCCGGTTTAACCCCTTCAAGCTAACCCGTTGCGATGGCTCCACGACTAAGTCCTTTCATGAGGACATCTGACGTGTTAATTCCACGACAGAAAGTAAACTAGCTAAAAGCTACAACTATTTTTTTTGCTTTTCTTAAGGTTTTTCAAACACGCAAGAAGAAGACTAGAAAAGAAAATAAACTAGCATGGATAGTACAATGAAAAAGTATGAGCACCGACAACTGGAATGAGTGTGTGAACATGAATGTAATGTCGGTGAGAAATACGTACTCCCCCAAGCTTAGGCTTTTGGCCTAAGTTGGTCTACGGCCACGGCTGGCCTGGCGGATATCCAAAGTTGTAACTAGGGTCATACTGAGATGCAGCGGCTATTGCCTCACGGTCTGCAACTTGGAGGCGAGCTGCCTCCGTCCTCCTCTCGTACTCGTTCGCCTCCTCCCTGGTTATAACATATCACCTTTTTGCGTGAAATTCAAAGAAAGTAGGAGCAGGGAGAGCAATATGGACAGTGCGACGTCTGTCAAAGATTAGTCAGTACTGGAGGGATTGTTCATTCCTCTCAACAAACTGATGGCGAACCATGGCATTATAATCTAGATAAGCAGGAGGTATCTCCATATCATTTTCATGTATGGGTACCTCAAGATAATTAGCTATACGAGCTGCATAAATTCCACCAAACAAATCTCCACTAGTACTATTTAGGTGCAACCTTCGTGCAACAGTGCCTCTTGAGAACACTAAGATCCGGGACACACATGTGACATGGCTCGTCCTTACTGTTAATACATCTACCTATAAAGAGAGCAATGTAATGTATGGCAGGAAAGTGGATGCTCCCTATCGTAGCTTGTGTTATTTCTCTAGATCCCCCACAGTTATACCAGCAAGGAAGTATTTAAATTCAGATTTGCGAGGATCACTAGCACTACCCCATTGTGGGAGTTTACAAGCAGTATTAAAATCTTCTAAGTCCATGGTATAGGATTTATCATAAAGATCAAATAGGACAGTGTGAGAATTGCGCGAGGATGAAACTTTGAACCTTCTCACAAAGGAATCAGTTAGGTAATAATACTGAGGGCACTTATCTAGCATGAAGCCCTCGAGTTCAGCATTACGCACATATGCGTCAAATTCCTCCTTAATTCCTGCTTGGACCATGAAATTTTCTGACGGCCATTCACAAGGCTGCATTTGAGCTTCTCTTGGTAGTTCATGTTGGGGAACGCAGTAATTTCAAAAGATTTCCTATGCACATGCAAGATCATGGTGATGCATAGCAACGAGAGGGGAGAGTGTTGTCCACGTACCTTCGTAGACCGAAAGAGGAAGCGTTAGAACAACGCGGTTGATGTAGTCGTACGTCTTCACGGCCCGACCGATCAAGCACCGAAACTACGGCACCTCCGAGTTCTAGCACATGTTCAACTCGATGACGATCCTCGGACTCTGATCCAGCAGGGTGTCGGGGAAGAGTTCCGTCAGCACGACGGCGTGGTGACGATCTTGATGTTCTACAATCGCAGGGCTTCGCCTAAGCACCGCTACAATATTATCGAGGACTATGGTGGAGGGGGGCACCGCACACGGCTAAGAGATCAAGAGATCAATTGTTGTGTCTAGAGGTGCCCCCTGCCCCCGTATATAAAGGAGCCAAGGGGGAGGGGGTGGCCGGACAAGGAGGGCGTGCCAAGGGGGAGTCCTACTCCCACCGGGAGTAGGACTCCCTACTTTCCTAGTTGGAGAAGGAGAAGGGGGGAAGGAGGAGGAAGAGGGGAAGGAAAGGGGGGCGCCGCCCCCTCTCCTTGTCCTATTTGGACTAGGGGGGAGGGGGCGCGGCCAGCCCTTGCCTCCTCTCGTCCTCTCCACTAGGGCCCATGTAGGCCCATTAAGCCCCCGGGGGGTTCCGGTAACCTCCCGGTACTCCGGTAAAATCCCGATTTCACCCGGAACACTTCCGATATCCAAATATAGGCTTCCAATATATCAATCTTCATGTCTCGACCATTTCGAGACTCCTCGTCATGTCCGTAATCACATCCGGGACTCCGAACAAACTTCGGTACATCAAAACTCATAAACTCATAATATAACTGTCATCGAAACCTTAAGCATGCGGACCCTACGGGTTCGAGAACTATGTAGACATGACCTAGAACTGTTTCCGGTCAATAACCAATAGCGGAACCTGGATGCTCAAATTGGCTCCTACATATTCTACGAAGATCTTTATCGGTCAAACCGCATAACAACATACATTGTTCCCTTTGTCATCGGTATGTTACTTGCCCGAGATTTGATCGTTGGTATCCAATACCTAGTTCAATCTCGTTAACGACAAGTCTCTTTACTCGTTATGTAATGCATCATTCCGTAACTAACTCATTAGCTACATTGCTTGCAAGGCTTATAGTGATGTGCATTACCGAGAGGGCCCAGAGATACCTCTCCGACGATCAGAGTGACAAATCCTAATCTCGAAATACACCAACTCAACATGTACCTTTGGAGACACCTGTAGAGCTCCTTTATAATCACCCAGTTACGTTGTGACGTTTGGTAGCACACAAAGTGTTCCTCCAGTAAACGGGAGTTGCATAATGTCATAGTTATAGGAACTTGTATAAGTCATGAAGAAAGCAATAGCAACATACTAAACGATCAAGTGCTAAGCTAACGGAATGGGTCAAGTCAATCACATCATTCTCCTAATGATGTGATCCCGTTAATCAAATGACAACACATGTCCATGGTTAGGAAACATAACCATCTTTGATTAATGAGCTACTCAAGTAGAGGCATACTAGTGACATTAAGTTTGTCTATGTATTCACACATGTATCATGTTTTTGGTTAATACAATTATAGCATGAATAATAAACATTTATCATGATATGAGGAAATAAATAATAACTTTATTATTGCCTCTAGGGCATATTTCCTTCAGTCTCCCACTTGCACTAGAGTCAATAATCTAGAGTACACAGTAATGATTCTAACACCCATGGAGTCTTGGTGCTGATCATGTTTTGCTCGTGGAAGAGGCTTAGTCAACGGGTCTGCTACATTCAGATTCGTATGTATCTTGCAAATCTCTATGTCTCCCACCTGGACTTGGTCCCGGATGGAATTGAAGCGTCTCTTGATGTGCTTGGTCCTCTTGTGAAATCTGGATTCCTTTGCCAAGGCAATTGCACCAGTATTGTCACAGAAGATCTTCATTGGTCCCGATGCACTAGGTATGACACCTAGATCGGAACTGAACTCCTTCATCTAGACTCCTTCATTTGCTGCTTCCAAAGTAGCTATGTACTCCGCTTCGCATGTAGATCCTGCCACGACACTTTGTTTAGAACTGCACCAACTGACAGCTCCACCGTTCAATATAAACACGTATCCGGTTTGCGATTTAGATTCATCCGGATCAGTTTCAAAGCTTGCATCAACGTAACCATTTACGACTAGCTCTTTGTCACCTCCATAAACGAGAAACATATCCTTAGTCCTTTTCAGGTATTTCAGGATATTCTTGACCGCCGTCCAGTGATCCACTCCTGGATTACTTTGGTACCTCCCTGCTAAACTTATTGCTAAGCATACATCAGGTCTGGTACACAGCATTGCATACATGATAGAGCCTATGGCTGAAGCATAGGGAACATCTTTCATTTTCTCTCTATCTTCTGCTGTGGTCAGGCATTGAGTCTGACTCAACTTCACACCTTGTAACACAGGCAAGAACCCTTTCTTTGCCTGATCCATTTTGAACTTTTTCAAAACTTTATCAAGGTATGTGCTTTGTGAAAGTCCAATTAAGCGTCTTGATCTATCTCTATAGATCTTGATGCCCAATATGTAAGCAGCTTCACCGAGGTCTTTCATTGAAAAACTTTTATTCAAGTATCCCTTTATGCTATCCAGAAATTCTATATCATTTCCAATTAATAATATGTCATCTACATATAATATCAGAAATGCTACAGAGCTCCCACTCACTTTCTTGTAAATACAGGCTTCTCCAAAAGTCTGTATAAAACCATATGCTTTGATCACACTATCAAAGCGTTTATTCCAACTCCGAGATGCTTGCACCAGTCCATAAATGGATCGCTGGAGCTTGCACACTTTGTTAGCACCTTTTGGATCGACAAAACCTTCCGGCTGCATCATATACAACTCTTCTTCCAGAAATCCATTCAGGAGTGCAGTTTTGACATCCATTTGCCAAATTTCATAATCATAAAATGTGGCAATTGCTAACATGATTCAGACAGACTTAAGCATCGCTACGGGTGAGAAAGTCTCATCATAGTCAACCCCTTGAACTTATCGAAAACCTTTCACAACAAGTCGAGCTTTTGTAGACAGTTACATTACCATCAGCGTCAGTCTTCTTCTTAAAAATCCATTTATTCTCGATGGCTTGCCGATCATCGGGCAAGTCAACCAAAGTCCATACTTTGTTCTCATACATGGATCCCATCTAAGATTTCATGGCTTCAAGCCATTTTGCGGAATCTAGGCTCATCATCGCTTCCTCATAGTTTGTAGGTTCGCCATGGTCAAGTAACATGACTTCCAGAATAGGATTACCGTACCACTCTGGTGCGGATCTTACTCTGGTAGACCTACGAGGTTCGATAGTAACTTGATCTGAAGTTTCATGATCAATATCATTAGCTTCCTCACTGATTGGTGTAGTTGTCACAGGAACCGGTTCTTGTGATGAACTACTTTCCAATAAGGGAGCAGGTACAGTTACCTCATCAAGTTCTACTTTCCTCCCACTCACTTCTTTCGAGAGAAACTCCTTCTCTAGAAAGGATCCGAAATTAGCAACAAAAATCTTTCCCTCAGATCTGTGATAGAAGTTGTACCCAATAGTCTCTTTTGGGTATCCTATGAAGACACATTTCTCCGATTTGTGTTTGAGCTTATCTGGTTGAAGTTTCTTCACATAAGCATCGCAGCCCCAAACTTTAAGAAACGACAACTTTGGTTTCTTGCCAAACCACAGTTCATAAGGCGTCATCTCAACGGATTTTGATGGTGCCCTATTTAACGTGAATGCGGCCATCTCTAAAGCATAACCCCAAAACGATAGAGGTAAATCAGTAAGAGACATCATAGTTCGCACCATATCTAGTAAAGTACGATTACGACGTTCGGACACACCATTTCTTTGTGGTGTTCCGGGTGGCGTGAGTTGCGGAACTATTCCGCATTGCTTCAAATGTAAACCAAACTCGTAACTCAAATATTCTCCTCCACGATCAGATCGTAGAAATTTTATTTTCTTGTTACGATGATTTTCCACTTCACTCTGAAATTCTTTGAACTTTTCAAATGTTTCAGACTTGTGTTTCATCAAGTAGATATATCCATATCTGCTCAAATCATCTGTGAAGGTGAGAAAATAACGATGCCCGCCGCGAGCCTCAATATTCGTTGGACCACATACATCAGTATGTATGATTTCCAACAAATCATTTGCTCGCTCCATAGTTCCGGAGAACGGTGTTTTAGTCATCTTGCCCATGAGACACGGTTCGCAAGTACCAAGTGATTCATAATCAAGTGATTCCAGAAGTCCATCAGTATGGAGTTTCTTCATGCGCTTTACACCGATATCACCCAAACGACAGTGCCACAAATAAGTTGCACTATCATTATCAACTCTGCATCTTTTGGCTTCAACATTATGAATATGTGTATCACTACTATCAAGATTCAATAAAAATAGACCACTCTTCAAGGGTGCATGACCATAGAAGATATTACTCATATAAATAGAACAACCATTATTCTCTAATTTAAATGAATAACCGTATCACATCAAACAAGATCCAGATATAATGTTCATGCTTAATGCTGGCACCAAATAACAATTATCTAGGTCTAAAACTAATCCCGATGGTAGATGTAGAGGTAGCGTGCCGACCGCGATCACATCGACTTTGGAACCATTTCCCACGCGCATCATCACCTCGTCCTTAGCCAATCTTCGCTTAACCCGTAGTCCCTGTTTCGAGTTGCAAATATTAGCAACAGAACCAGTATCAAATACACAGGTGCTACTGCGAGCATTAGTAAGGTATACATCAATAACATGTATATCACATATACCTTTGTTCACTTTGCCATCCTTCTGATCCGCCAAATACTTGGGGCAGTTCCGCTTCCAGTGTCCAGTCTGCTTGAAGTAGAAGCACTCAGTCTCAATCTTAGGTCCAGATTTGGGTTTCTTCTCTTGAGCAGCAACTTGCTTACTGTTCTTCTTGAAGCTCCCTTTCTTCTTCCCTTTACCCTTTTTCTTGAAACTGGTGGTCTTATTGACCATCAACACTTGATGCTCCTTCCTGATTTCTACCTCCGCAGCTTTTAGCATTGCGAAGAGCTCGGGAATAGTCTTGTCCATCCCTTGCATATTATAGTTCATCACGAAGCTCTTGTAGCTTGGTGGCAGTGATTGGAGAATTCTGTCAATGACACTATCATCAGGAAGATTAACTCCCAGTTGAATCAAGTGATTATTATACCCAGACATTTTGAGTATATGTTCACTGACATAACTATTCTCCTCCATCTTACAGCTATAGAACTTATTGGAGACTTCATATCTCTCAATCCGGGCATTTGCTTGAAATATTAACTTCAACTCTTGGAACATCTCATATGCTCCATGATGTTCAAAACGTCGTTGAAGACCCGTTTCCAAGCCGTAAAGCATGGCACACTAAACTATCGAGTAGTCATCAGCTTTGCTCTGCCAGACGTTCTTAACATCGTCAGTTGCATCTGCAGCAGTCCTGGCACCCAACGGTGCTTCCAGGACGTAATTCTTCTGTGCAACAATGAGGATAATCCTCAAGTTACGGACCCAGTCCGTGAAGTTGCTACCATCATCTTTCAACTTAGCTTTCTCAAGGAACGCATTAAAATTCAACGGAACAACAGCACGAGCCATCTATCTACAACAAACATAGACAGGAAAAATACTATCAAGTACTAAGTTCATGATTAATTTAAGTTCAATTAATCATATTACTTAAGAACTCCCACTTAGACAGACATCTCTCTAGTCATCTAAGTGATCACGTGATCCAAATCAACTAAACCATGTCCGATCATCACGTGAGATGGAGTAGTTTCAATGGTGAACATCACTATGTTGATCATATCTACTATATGATTCCCATTCGACCTTTCGGTCTCCGTGTTCCGAGGCCATATCTGTATATGCTAGGCTCATCAAGTTTAACCTGAGTATTCCGCGTGTGCAACTGTTTTGAACCCGTTGTATTTGAACTAGAGCCTATCACACCCGATTATCATGTGGTGTCTGAGCACGAAGAACTTTCGCAACGGTGCATACTCAGGGAGAACACTTCTTGATAATTTAGTGAGAGATCATCTTAAAATGATACCGTCAATCAAAGCAAGATAAGATGCATAAAGGATAAACATCACATGCAATCAATATAAGTGATATGATATGGCCATCATAATCTTGTGCTTGTGATCTCCAGCTCTGAAGCACCATCGTGATCACCATCGTCACCGGCGCGACACCTTGATCTCCATCGTAGCATCGTTGTCGTTAAGCCATCTATTGCTTCTACGACTATCGCTACCACTTAGTGATAAAGTAAAGCAATTACAGGGCGTTTGCATTTCATACAATAAAGCGACAACCATATGGCTCCTGCCAGTTGCCGATAACTCGGTTACAAAACATGATCATCTCATACAATAAAATATAGCATCACGTCTTGACCATATCACATCACAACATGCCCTGCAAAAACAAGTTAGACGTCCTCTACTTTGTTGTTGCAAATTTTACGTGGCTGCTATGGGCTGAGCAAGAACCGTTCTTACCTACGCATTAAAACCACAATGATAGTTCGTCAAGTTAGTGTTGTTTTAACCTTCGCAAGGACCAGGCATAGCCACACTCGGTTCAACTAAAGTGAGAGAGACAGACACCCGCCAGTCACCTTTAAGCAACGAGTGCTCGTAACGGTGAAACCAGTCTCGCGTAAGCGTACACGTAATGTCGGTCCGGGCCGCTTCATCTCACAATACCGCTGAACCAAAGTATGACATGTTGGTAAGCAGTATGACTTGTATCGCCCACAACTCATTTGTGTTCTACTCGTGCATATGACATCTACGCATAAAACCAGGCTCGGATGCCACTATTGGGGAACGTAGTAATTTCAAAAAATTTCCTATGCACACGCAAGATCATGGTGATGCATAGCAACGAGAGGGGAGAGTGTTGTCCATGTACCCTCCTAGACCGAAAGCGGAAGTGTTAGAACAACACGGTTGATGTAGTCGTACGTCTTCACGGCCCGACCGATCAAGCACTGAAACTACGACACCTCCAAGTTCTAGCACACGTTCAGCTCGACGACAATCCCCGGACTCCGATCCAGTAGGGTGTCGGGGAAGAGTTCCGTCAGCACGACGGCGTGGTGACGATCTTGATGTCCTACCGTCACAGGGCTTCGCCTAAGCACTGCTACAATATTATCGAGGACTATGGTGGAGGGGGGCACCGCACACGGCTAAGAGATCAAGAGATCAGTTGTTGTGTCTAGAGGTGCCCCCCTACCCCCGTATATAAAGGAGCCAAGGGGGAGGGCAACCGGCCAAGGAGGGCGCGCCAAGGGGGAGTCCTACTCCCTTCGGGAGTAGGACTCCCTTCTTTCCTAGTTGGAGAAGGAGAAGGGGGGAGGAGGAGGAAGAGGGGAAGGAAAGGGGGCGCGCCGCCCCCCTCTCCTTGTCCTATTCGGACTAGGGGGGAGGGGGTGCGGCCAGCCCTTGCCTCCTCACTTCCTCTCCACTAGGGCCCATGTAGGCCCATTAAGCCCTCGGGGTGTTCCGGTAACCTCCCGGTACTCCGGTAAAATCCTGATTTCACCCAGAACACTTCCGATATCCAAATATAGGCTTCCAATATATCAATCTTCATTTCTCAACCATTACGAGACTCCTCGTCATGTCCGTAATCACATCTGGGACTCCGAACAAACTTCGGTACATCAAAACTCATAAACTCATAATATAACTGTCATCGAAACCTTAAGCGTGCGGACCCTACGGGTTCGAGAACTATGTAGACATGACCTAGAACTGTTTCTGGTAAATAGACAATAGCGGAACCTGGATGCTCATATTGGCTCCTACATATTCTACGAAGATCTTTATCGGTCAAACCGCATAACAACATACGTTGTTCCCTTTGTCATCGGTATGTTACTTGCCCGAGATTTGATCGTCGGTATCGAATACCTAGTTCAATCTCGTTACCGGCAGGTCTCTTTACTCGTTATGTAATGCATCATTCCGTAACTAACTCATTAGCTACATTGCTTGCAAGGCTTATAGTGATGTGCATTACCGAGAGGGCCCAGAGATACCTCTCCGACGATCAGAGTGACAAAACCTAATCTCGAAATACGCCAACTCAACATGTACCTTTGGAGACACCTATAGAGCTCCTTTATAATCACCCAGTTATGTTGTGACGTTTGGTAGCACACAAAGTGTTCCTCCGGTAAATGGGAGTTGCATAATCTCATAGTTATAGGAACTTGTATAAGTCATGAAGAAAGCAATAGCAACATACTAAACGATGAAGTGCTAAGATAACGGAATGGGTCAAGTCAATCACATCATTCTCCTAATGATGTGATCCCGTTAATCAAATGACAACACATGTCTATGGTTAGGAAACATAACCATCTTTGATTAATGTTTCAGAAGACAAGGTGGAAATTTTGACAAATACCTTCCACTGCAAAAGAGAATCATTTCCCATCCAGTACTTGGGAGCATCCTTGGGTCTTCATAAACCAACTGTGGAGCAATGCTTTCCACTTGTCACACGACTGCAGAAGAAGCTTGTGGGCTTATCTTCCTTCATGACACTGGCTGGCAGACTGTTACTAGTGAAATCTGTCTTAAACTCTCTTTTGATCTACCTTATGGGATGCCTTGATGTCCCTGTGACTATTAAAACCCAAGCTATCAAGTACTTGAGGCATTGTTTATGGAGAGGTCCTGATCTAGAGGACCACAGGCCTGCTATGGTTGCTTGGAGTACTGTTTGTAGACCTAAGGATCAAGGAGGCTTGGGGGTCAAGGATATTTTTGTTTAGAACAAAGCCCTTCTGCTCAAGAACTTTCACAAATTTTATAATAGGCACAACATCCCATGGGTCAATTTGATTTGGGAAACCTACTATAGTAATGGTGTGTTGCCTGGCAATTCTTGGGTTGGATCTTTTTGGTGGAAGGCAAACCTCAAGCTCATTGACAACTTTAAATCATTGGCCAGATGTCACATAGGGGATGGTAAAAGTGCTTTATTTTGGTCTGATCTATGGCACTCAGCTTGTTTACAAGACTTGTTCCCACACCTCTTCTCCTTTGTGAAGAACAACAACACTACTGTGCACACCATTATTCATACTGAATTCCTGGAAGATTTATTCCACCTTCCACTCACTGTGCAAGCCTTCCAGGAATTTGAAAATATGGAAGACATTTGTATTGCTTTAAGAACCTCTGCCACCCTGGATTGCACTGACACCTGGAGCTACATTTGGGGCAATGACCAATTCTCAGTTGCTCAGGCTTATAAAGTAATGATGGAAGTTAAAATAGTGCCCCAGCAGTTTAACTGGATTTGGAATAGTTCGTGCCAGCCCAAACACAAGGTGTTCTTCTGGAGGTTACTTCATGATAGGCTTAATACCAGGAACCTTCTGCGCAGGAAAACATTTCATTTGGAAAGCTACAACTGTGCTGTCCATAACTGTCCTCAGGAGGAAACATTGCAGCATCTCTTTTGGACCTGTCCTTTTGCCTCCCAGTGCTGGGATCTATTATGCCCTACAAGACAAGCTCATGTTTTTGTGCTTGAAGCTTTTGATGACCTCAGACAAAAATTACATGTACCTTTCTTCATGGAAATCATCATCCTAGCTTCTTGGGCCATCTGGATTTCAAGAAATAATCTCATCTTTCAAGCAATTCAACCTTCAGTTCAGAGGTGGAAAGCAATCTTCTTTGAAGAGATTAACTTGCTCAGATTCAGGATTAAAAAGAGTTATGCTAGGGCTTTCTGTGATTGGCTTGACCTTCTTTTTCTGTAATTTGTAAATTTTTTAATTTTTTTAAGTTTGTTTTGGTTTTTCTTTCTTTTTTCTAGGGCTTACCTCAAGCCTTAGTACTGTTGGACCTTTGTTTTTTCTTTCTTTATTAATATAAAAAATTGCAGTGGGGTTTTGCCCTACTGTGTACAGTCAAAAAACTAGTGACATTAAGTTTGTCTATGTATTCACACATGTATCATGTTTCCGGTTAATACAATTATAGCATGAATAATAAACATTTATCATGATATGAGGAAATAAATAATAACTTTATTATTGCCTCTAGGGCATATTTCCTTCAGTTCATAGTCCGGCTCATGTATTGCGGGCTGGGTCCTTGCTTCCTTGAAGAACCACCTTGGTATATTTTCCTAAACATATTTCTTCCGCTGAAAAATTTCTGAAATTTTTAGTGACTCAAAATAAAAGTTAACCAAACTCAACAAAGTTGATAGCAACTACTCGTACAAGTGCCTAGAGACTATATAATGCATTAGAAGTACTTGGGACCAAATAAATTTGACATGCAAGCTCAAGAACAGGGTCATCTCAGCAGCAAAAAATTTCAATAAATAAAGCACTAGAACAAAAACTAATTGGACCATTGGAGGAGTCACATACCGAAGAACAATCCCCCAAAGCAGTTTTGTGAATGGAGCTTTGAGCAAGGAGACCAAAAATGGCAGCAAGATGAGCTAGCACTCGTGCTTGAGCTGGTTGGTGATTTTTTCTAGAGGAAGACGAAGTGTGTGGATGCTGGAATAAGTGGAGGGGGCCACGTGGGGCCCATGAGGCAGGGGGTGCGCCCAGGGGGGTAGGGCGCGCCCTGGACCCTCATGGTCAGGTGGGGTGGCCCCCGGGTGTGTTCTCAGTGCCAACAATTCTTAAATATTCTCCAAAAAAATCATATTTCATTTTCGGGACATTTGGAGAACTTATATTTTCGGGGTATTTTTTATTGCAAGGATAATTCAGAAACAGACATAAAATACTATTTTTGCTTTATTTAATCTAAATAACATAAAGTAAAAGGAGGGTACAGAAAGTTGTGCTTTCTAACTTCATCCATCTCATGCTCATCAAAAGGAATCCACTAACAAGGTTGATCAAGTCTTGTTAACAAACTCTTTCCGAATAACATGGAACCGGAGAAATTTCGAATAACACTAGGTTACCTCAACGGGGATATGCACATTCCCAACAATAAGAATATCATATTTCTTCTTGACAGTAGGAAGAGGAAATTCAAAACCTCCAATAGTAATTGTTGGAATTTTTCCAATAGAATTGATACTGTGGACTTGAGGTTGTTTCCTCGGAAAGTGTACTGTATGCTCATTATCATTAACATGAAAAGTGACATTGCCTTTGTTGCAATCAATAACAGCCCCTACAGTATTCAAAAAGGGTCTACCAAGGATAATCGACATACTATCGTCCTCGGGAATATCAAGAATAACAAAGTCCGTTAAAATAGTAACGTTTCCAACCACAACAGGCACATCCTCACAGATACCGACAAATATAGCAGTTGATTTCTCGGCAATTTGCAAAGATATTTCACTAGGTGTCAACTTATTCAAATCAAGTCTACGATATAAAGAAAGAGGCATAACACTAACACCGACTCCAAGATCACATAAAGAAGTTTTAACATAGTTTCTTTTAATGGAGCATGGTATAGTTGGTACTCCTGGATCTCCAAGTTTCTTAGATATTCCACCCTTAAAAGTATAATTAGCAAGCATGGTGGAAATTTCAGCTTCCGGTATCTTTCTTTTATTTGTGACAATATCCTTCATATACTTAGCTTAAGGATTCATTTTAAGCATATGAGTCAAACGCATACGTAAAAAGATAGGTCTAATCATTTCAGCAAAGCGCTCAAAATCCTCATCATCCTTTTTCGTTTTTTGAAGTACTCATCATCCTTTTTCTTGGATGGCTTAGGAGGAAAAGGCATGGGTTTCTGAACCCATGGTTCTCTTTCTTTACCGTGCTTCCTAGCAACAAAGTCTCTCTTATCATAACATTGATTCTTTGATTGTGGGTTATCAAGATCAACAGCAAGTTCAATCTCTGCATCGTTGTCATTTCTAGGTTGAGCATTAACATGAACATCATCATTAATGTTATCACTAGGTTCATGTTCATTACCAGATTGGGTTTCAGCTTCAGAAATAGAATTATCATTGGGATTCTCATGTGTGTCAACAACAGATTCACTAGAAGCATGCAAAGTCCTATCACTTTTCTTTTTCTTCTTCTTAGAAGGACTAGGTGGATCAACATTAGTTCTCTGAGAATCTTTCTCAATTCTCTTAGGGTGGCCCTCGGGATACAAAGGTTCCTGAGTCATTTTACCCCCTCTAGTCATAACTCTAATAGCATTATCGTTTTTCTTATTATTTAATTCATTGAGAAAATCATTATGAGCTTTAAGCACTTGTTCTACTTGAGTGGTAACCATAGAAGCATGTTTACTAATAAGTTTAAGTTCACCTTTAACACTAGACATATAATCACTTAAGTGTTCAATCATATAAGCATTTCATTTCAATTGTCTACCAACATAAGCATTGAAGTTTTCTTGTTTAACAATAAAGTCATCAAACTCATCCAAGCATTGGCTAGCAAACTTAGTAGACGGGATTTCAGCTTTATCATATCTATAGAGAGAATTTACCTTTACTACCCGTGTCGGGTTATCAAGACCATGTATTTCTTCAATAGGTGGTAAATTCTTAACATCTTCATCTTTAATACCCTTTTCTTTCATAGATTTCTTTGCCTCTTGCATATCTTCAGGACTGAGAAATAGAATACCCCTTTTCTTCGAAGTTGGCTTAGGAGTTGGTTCAGGAAGTGTCCAAGTATTTTCATTAGTCAACATAGTATTCAATAGCAATTCAGCTTGATCAACAGTTCTTTCCCTGAAAACACAACCAGCACAACTATCCAGGTGGTCTCTGGAAGCATCGGTTAGCCCATTATAAAAGATATCAAGTATTTCATTTTTCTTGAGAGGATGATCGGGCAAAGCATTAAGTAATCGGAGAAGCCTCCCCCAAGCTTGTGGGAGATTCTCTTCTTCGATTTGCACAAAATTATATATTTTCCTTAAAGTAGCTTGTTTCTTATGAGCGGGGAAATATTTAGCAGACAAGTAATAAATCATATCCTAGGGACTACGCACACAACCAGGACGCAGAGAATTAAACCATACTTTAGCATCATCCTTTAATGAGAACGGAAATAATTTAAGGATATAGTAGTAGCGAGTTTTCTCATCATTGGTGAATAGGGTGGCTATATCATTTAATTTAGTAAGATGTGCCACAGCAGTTTCAGATTCATGGCCATAGAAAGGATCAGATTCAACCAAAGTAATTATCTCAGGCTCGACAGAGAAATCATAATCCTTATCGGAAATACAGATAGGTGAAGTAGCAAAAGCAGGGTCATATTTAATTCTAGCATTCAAAGATTTTTCTTTCAGCTTAGCTAATAATTTCTTAAGATCATATCTATCATTGAAAGCAAGAAAGTCTCTAGCAGTTTCTTCATCCATAACATAACCCTCAGGCATAACAGGAAATTCATATCTAGGGGGAGAATTTTCATCATCAATATTATCAGTTTCAATAATTTCATTCTCTCTAGCCGTAGCAAGTTGTTCATCAAGAAATTCACCTAATGGCACAGTAGTATCAAGCATAGAAGTAGTTTCATCATAAGCATCATGCGTAGCAGAAGTGGCATCATCAATAACATGCGACATATCAAAATTAATAGCAGAAGCAGGTTTAGGCGTTGCAAGCTTACTCAAAACAGAAGGTGAATCAAGTGCAGAGCTAGATGACAGTTCCTTACCTCCCCTCGTAGTTGAGGGAAAAATCTTAGTTCTTTCTTCTTTCAAGTTTCTCATAGTGATCAACAGATATAAATCCCAAGTGAATCAAAGAATAGAGCTATGCTCCCTGGCAACGGCGCCAGAAAATAGTCTTGATAACCCACAAGTATAGGGGATCACAATAGTTTTCGAGGGTAGAGTATTCAACCCAAATTTATTGATTCGACACAAGGGGAGCCAAAGAATATTCTCAAGTATTAGATGTTGAGTTGTCAATTCAACTACACCTGGGTAACTTAATATCTGCAGCAAAGTATTTAGTAGCAAAGTAGTATGGAAGTAATGGTAATGGTGGCAAAAGTAACAGTAACAGTTTTGTAGTAATTGTAACAATGGAAACGGTAAAGTAACTAAGCAAAGAGAAATATTTGAAAAGCTCGTAGGCATTGGATCGGTGATGGAGAATTATGTCGGATGCGATTCCTCATGCAATAGTTATAACATAGGGTGACACAGAACTAGCTCGAGTTCATCAATGTAATATAGGCATGTATTCCAAATATGGTCATACATGCTTATGGAAAAGAACTTGCATGACATCTTTTGTCCTACCCTCCCGTGGCAGCGGGGTCCTATTGGAAACTAAGGGATATTAAGGCCTCCTTTTAATAGAGTACCGGACCAAAGCATTAACACTTAGTGAATATATGAACTCCTCAAACTACGGTCGTCACCGATAAGTATCTCGATTATTGTCACTTCGGGGTTAATAGATCATAACACATAATAGGTGACTATAGACTTGCAAGATAGGATCAAGAACTCACATATATTCATGAAAACATAATAGGTTCAGATCTGAAATCATGGCACTCGGGCCCTAGTGATAAGCATTAAGCATGGCAAATTCATAGCAACATCAATCTCAGAACTTAATGGATACTAGGGATCAAACCCTAACAAAACTAACTCGATTACATGGTAAATCTCATTCAACCCATCACCGTCCAGCAAGCCTACGATGGAATTACTCATGCACGGCGGTGAGCATCTTGAAATTGGTGATGGAGGAAGGTTGATGATGACGATGGCGACGGATTCCCCTCTCCGGAGCCTCGAACGGACTCTAGATCAGCCCTCCTGAGAGAGATTAGGGCTTGGCGGTGGCTCCGTATCGCAAAACGCGATGAATCCTTCTCTCTGGTTTTTTTCTCCCCGAACGTGAATATATACAGTTGGAGTTGAGGTCGGTGGAGCTCCAGGGGGCCCACGAGGCAGGGGGCGCGCCCCCCACCCTCGTGGAGAGGGTGTGGGCCCCCTGGCCTTGATTCTTTCACCAGTATTTTTTATATATTCCAAAAATATTCTCCGTGAAGTTTCAGGTCATTCTGAGAACTTTTATTTCTACACAAAAATAACACCATGGAAATTCTGCTGAAAACAGCGTCAGTCCGGGTTAGTTCCATTCTAATCATGCAAGTTAGGGTCCAAAATAAGGGCAGAAGTGTTTAGAAAGATACGATGGAGACGTATCAATGTTAACCATAGAATTGAATCTCCATATCACCCACAGTCTAGTGGTCAAGTAGAATTGAGCAATAGGGAGATTAAATTAATTTTGCGAAAGACTGTTAATAGATCTAGAAAGAATTGGTCTAAGAAACTTGATGATGCATTATGGGCCTATAGAACTGCACGTAAAAATCCTATGGGTATGTCTCTGTATAAAATGGTTTATGGAAAAGCATGTCACTTACCTCTCGAACTAGAACATAAGGCATATTGGGCCATTAAAGAGCTCAGTTATGATTTGAAACTTGCCGTTGAGAAGAGACTATTTGACATTATCTCACTTGATGAGTGGAGAACCCAAGCCTATGAGAATGCCAAACTGTTTAAAGAAAAAGTTAAAAGATGGCATGACAAAAAGATACAAAATCCTGAGTTTAATGTAGGTGATTATGTTTTGCTATACAACTCTCGTTTAAGATTTTTTGCAGGAAAACTCCTGTCTAAATGGGAAGGTCCTTACGTTATCGAGGAGGTCTATCGTTCCGGTGCCCGAAAAATCAACAACTTCGAAGGCACAAATCCGAAGGTGGTGAATGGTCAAAGAATCAAACATTATATCTCAGGTAATCCCATAAATGTTGAAACCAATGTTATTGAAACCGTAACCCCAGAGCAGTACAAAAGGGATACTTTCCATAACGTTTCAGACTCCGAAAAGGAATAGGTATGTGGTACAGTAAGTGATCCGACTCCAAAACAGTTCTAATAGCAATTTTTCTCCGTTTTGGAATACTTAAGAAAATAGGAAAAATAAGAAGTAGTCCGAGAAGGATATGAGGCATCCACGAGGGTGGAGGGCGTGCCATACCCCCTGGGCGGGGCCCTGCCTCGTGGGCACCTCGTGTGCTCTCTGGACTCCGTTTTCTTGCATGATACTTCTTTTGGTTGGTAAAAATTCATTATATAATCTCCCGAAGGTTTTGACTATCGTACCATGCAAATATCCTTTGTTTTTGTTTTGAGCTGTTTTTCTGATAGATCTAGATCACCATGACGTCTTCAAGTGCCCCCAAGGACAAATTCTTCGAGAAGGTCATCAACCCCTACCTCACGGAGGTGCTGCAACACCCTCAAACCATTGAGATCCGTGAGGGGGTGCTGCACATCCGCGATGTTGAGGGACCAAGGAGGGCCGGAAGCATGGAGACAAGACTTGAAGGAATGGATCAACAAGTTTTCAAGTACCAAGGGATGGTGGAACGCGGACTCGACACCAACCACATGATGATCACGGAGTTCACCAACAACCACAAGCTGGATGCCAACAACATTGGGGAGGCCATCTTCAAGCTTCACGAAAAAATCGAGCACCTCCCAGCCCAGATCCATGACCTACAAAACCAAAACTATGAGTATGAATATAGATTCAAGAGGATGAGTTTGGCTGCAGATTTGAGGATCCCGGAGACTCGATCAACCTTCGATGATGGTGAGCCTATGCCTTGGAAGAATGATGACAAGCCTACATCATCAGCAACTCCATCATCACCATCTCCGAAGAAAGAGACATAAATACATGGGTATGGGCACTCCCCTTGGCAAGTGCCAAGCTTGGGGAGGTGCCCCGGTATCATATCACCATCAAACTTCTATCTTTACCATTTTTCTTAGTTTGATCCTTTTGGTAATATCTTGATCTAGTAGAATAAAGTTTTAGCATGATCTAGTTTTGAGTTTTGCTTTATGATCCTTCTATGTAATCGAGTCCGTGAGCCATATATAATAAAGATTAGTTTTGAGTCGAGGGCTTGGTCACCTTGCTATGATCTTGAGGGAATAAAAGAAAGAATAAAAAGAAATAGACAGATCGTATGGATCTTATGGAGAGTAATGACTTCACATATAAAGAGTATGATGAATAAAAGTTGTTGAGAGTTGACAAACATAGTTTTGGTCATCATTGCAATTAATAGGAAGTAATAAAGAAAGGGAGGTTCTCACATATAAATATACTATCTTGGACATATTTTATGATTGTGAGCACTCATTAAAATATGACATGCTAAAAAGTTGATGGTGGACAAGGAACACAACATAATGGGTTATGTTTCCTTATATCCGAAATAAAGTATATTGTCATGGATCATACAACATGTTGAGCTTGTATTTCCCTCTCATGCCAGCCAAATTCTCTGCACCAAGTAGAGATACTACTTGTGCTTCCGAATATCCTTAAACCCAGTTTTGCCATGAGTGTCCACCATACCTACCTATGGATTGACTAAGATCCTTCAAGTAAGTTGTCATTGTTGCATGCAATAAAAATTGCTCTCTAAATATGTATGATCTATTAGTGTGGAGAAAATAAGCTTTATACGATCTTGTGATATGGAAGAAATAAAAGCGACAGACTACATAATAAAGGTCCCTATCACAAGTGGCAATATAAAGTGACATTCTTTCGTATTAAGATTTTGTGCATCCAAGCATCAAACAAAGCAGTCTCAGATCAATACAACTTCTGTTAAGGCCAGCCACATGGGGGGATCTAATGACAAAAGTATCCATGATAGCCGGGTTAACCAAGCATAGTCATGTGCTACTAGCTCATGTGGAGAAGCAAATCCAAGGTCCCCCACTAATAATACTTCTCAGGGCATGGCCATCGCTACAGTGTGGACAGATGCCTCAACTCTCCACATCGGCTCGGATGGTCCCAAATTGCTTTATTTGTTGCTTGCAGAACAAAGGGGGATCTTGCAGAGGAGGTCGTCTCCTCCCTGACAAAAAGAAAACCAGGCAACAAAAGGCCAGAGAGAGGAAGGGAAAAGCTAGGAATAGTGGGACTGAAATCTGGGCAAAGCAAGAAAGAGAAGGCCAGCTGAGGCTATTACCGCATTGGGTTCTAGTTTTGGAGATGGTGGTTTCGCTGCTGCTTTCCTACTTGGCATGTGTGAGGCACTAGGCTAGTATTGCCTCCATAGTTCATGCCCTCACGAGGGTATTGCATGAGGACCATTAGTACCATGTACATTGGAAAAATCATCAGGACACGCACCAAACATCAGTGTCCGCATTTGTTTGACAGAAATACCAGATGTTTATCAGTGTTGAGCCGCCTCCATTGAGCAGTCGGGGCCGCGTTGAGCCGCCTCTGCCGTGTTAAATCATTGGGGTTATATTGAGTCGCCGGTCTGCCTGAGCCATTTTTGTCACGTGGAACGGATCATCTGTCATCCGGACAAATCAGGTGAAATCTATCTAAATTTATTTTATTAACACATATTGTTTTCATCAAAGAACAATTACTTGGTCTATGATATTTTTTCGCAGGACCATTATCCCTTACAAAAAGGTGTCACAAAAGGGGCATGGGAAAATATTATTTTTGCACTAGCACTCGTCTTGCGCAAGTTTCCACCCCCGCTACCTCAACACACGCGACTGACTCATTGTCCGTGCCCATGGCCGACTTGCCTGCGTCCGTGCCGTTTCCAACCCCGCGGCCGATTTTCGCGACCGCACCGGCTTACAACGCCGCAGTCGATTCATCTGTCCGAGCCACCTCTAATACTGTGGACGTCTTTACCATCCGTCTATCGCGGCTTGGTCTACATCAACACAGGGCTGCCCCTGTCTGCATGAACTGTTTATTGAGTATAAAGCCAGTCCCTGCTCGGGTAGCCCGGTTTTCTTCCAACAACTCTGGAGAAAATTATCATATATTATCAACCACCGTCTGCATTGGATGGCTCAATGGGCAGGCACAAGTCGCCGCCACTACAGTTTGGTTAACTTCAAACAACCAGTTGGAAGGAACCATTGGTCGAGTTGCTGACATGGCTCATACAGGATCATTTATAACCCGCCGCAGTCACCTCAACCTTCTGTGGATTCACATCGCATTATCAACGCCAACAATACAACTCTTATGCTATGATCAAATATGAAGAATCTCAAGCCAACTCTTTGAGTCGTCTTAAGGCTCGGGGGTTATGATGACATAACTCAGTAAATGACTAACAGCTTAAAGCAAGTCATGAACTCCGGGTCAGTGGAGGGAAGATAACCCGGTCCTGGAGGCTGCTGTTATATTGATGGAAACTTAAAAGGTCGTCAGAAATTTTTCGGCTCAAATTGAAGATTCCGGTTAAAAATCCAGTTCAAGGGAAATCTGTCTCCCACAAAGCTTTGAAGCTCTCAAAATCCGGTTTAAAAACTCCGATTGAGAAAGAAATTCATCTCTCGCAAGTTCGAGTTCTCAGAAAAATTGAAGGTTGCCAAAGAGAACTTGCTGCCATGATGCGTGGTTCAAACATGGGTATCCTGCCTTATTGGCTTATCATATCATTGGTCACTTGGGGGCTTCCTGCTCATTGAGCATAGCTATGACTACCCTCTTGATCCGGCTATCAAGCCCATATCATAAGAGCACAGCTCTGGTAACCTCGGTAATCCGGCTATCAAGCCCATATCCTAAGAGCACAGCTCTGGTTACCTCGGTAATCCGGCTATCAAGCCCATATCATAAGAGCACAGCTCTGGTTACCTCGGTAATCTGGCTATCAAGCCCATATCATAAGAGCACAGCTCTGGTTACCTCGGTAATCCGGCTATCAAGCCCATATCATAAGAGCACAGCTTTGGTTACCTCGGTAATCCGGCTATCAAGCCCATATCATAAGAGCACAGCTCTGGTTACCTCGGTAATCCGGCTATCAAGCCCATATCATAAGAGCACAACTCTAGTTACCTCGGTAATCCGGCTATCTAGCCCATACTATAAGAGCACAGCTTTGATTACCTCGGTAATCCAGCTATCAAGCCAATATTATAACTTCATATGAGCACAGATCCGATTACTTTAGTAATCCGGCTATCAAGCAAAAATTCTAACTTCCTATGAGCATAGCTCCAAACTGCTTGGAGGCTTAATGCCCGGGTTAAAGGGACCAAAGAGAGTCTCTTGCACAGCACCGCTCAAACATAGGTACCCGGCCTTGATGGTTCACAATACATCCCTTGGGGGCTCCCCGATTCATAGAACATAGCTTTGATAACCCCTTCTTGGTTTGAAACGCCAGTATATTTTTGATTGCGCCATTGGAATCATGCGCTTATAAATCATTGGATTATTGCCCTCATTGGATATGGTAATGTAAACCAGCAGTATGAGCCAATTCTACAGATAAGGTATTCAAATCTTTAATAGCCAAACTTGGCTGGATTCTCATGAGGATATTGAATGATTGAGGTTTTCATACCGAATTATATTATTCAAATCTTAAATAGCCAATATGGCTGGATTTTTATTATGGTTATCAATAACCAGTATTATGATTGAGGTTTTCAAAGTCGAATTAGTGCAATGGCTATTATTTTATCAATGTATATAATTTATTCTACAATGGAAGGAATAGTCCCGAGTCGCTGCAGGCTTACGACCCGGCACTTGGGGGCTACATTATTCAACTTGAGATTACATCAAATATGCAAGTCCCATGTCACTGCCAGCATGCACCATGGCACTTGGGGGCTAATGCAAAGTCATTCTTAATTCTCCTTAGTGAAGACCCGACTCATCACATTGTAATGAGCTGGCCCTTGGGGGCTACCAATTGCTCTTGTCAACAATTCAAGGTACACAAGTCTTAATCCATTATATTGAAGGGTTCACTGCTTAGTTGGTAAAGCACAAAGCTCTTAACCTTGTGGACGTGGGTTCAAGCCCATGTTGATGGTTACATCATATGATATTATTTTCAATGAAGTATATATAAAGTCCCAGCTCAATATTATCTTACTGAGCCGACCCTTGGGGCTACACGTTGCTCGAATCTACATGATCATATTTACAAAGTCCCTACTCATTATTGC
Source organism: Triticum dicoccoides (assembly GCF_002162155.2). Taxonomy (NCBI): domain Eukaryota; kingdom Viridiplantae; phylum Streptophyta; class Magnoliopsida; order Poales; family Poaceae; genus Triticum; species Triticum dicoccoides. Next base: position 402,937,942 of record NC_041388.1, on the reverse strand, counting down.
ATAATGACCTGACCCTTGGGGGGCTACACTGGTTGAAGTTTTTTTTGAGCATCAAGCAATTTCAAGTCCCAGGTTGCTACAAGCATGACAACCCGACACTTGGGGGCTACATATGTGGAATACTCAGTTCTGACTAGTGATTGAGATGAACAACATGGATTTCTACAAAGTGGTAATATTTATATTGAAGCAAGTCTTAAGTCATCACTTTGATCTACTCAAGACTTGGGGGCTACAGGTATTATGCATATAAAGGAGGAACGTCTTCAAATTGTCAGTTTTGAGAAAAACAGGAAGATCAATTATATGACCCGGTGTCAACAACAATTATGACCCGGCATTGTCTGTTTTATAACCGGACAATTTTGGTAATGATAAACCGGCAAGTTTTACATCTTCAAGCCGGCTGAAAGTCAGATGAGTATTTCAAGACCAATATTTTTTAAGCCGGTGCTTTAGAAACCGATTGAAGTGGATTATTTCTTACAATATTTCTCTACAAGAGACCAATGTCAGCAAATTGACTCTGAAGCTGGCTTATTGACCCGGATTTCTCAAGAAAACTATCTGGATTTTTTGCATTCACAAAGTTTGAACATATCTACTAAAGGAGATTTTCTATGAGTTCATGGGCATGTATCATGAAGGAAATGACAAGGACTTAAAGATGATCAGGTGCCGGTTTACAAGAATTTTTAACCCGGAGTACAACTTGTCAAAGTTGTTCTTGTGTTTGTTTTCCAGGATCAGTTTAACATGGATAAATCCAAATTAAACTGGGGGCTAATGTCGGGGATATACCCCGCGGTATGAACCAGCCGGAAATATGACCCAGCCGGGCTTGGCGGTTTACTTGAGACCCGGTTGACACTTGGCGATTCACTAGCGACCCGCCCTGACCAGACGGTTTACAAGAAACCTGCCTGAACATTATGACGCACTGATAACCCGGCGGGCGGCGGAGGGATGACAAGGCCCAAGGCCCAGAAGGCATGTTTATGTTAATGGTGGGCCAATTTAAGAGGAAAGGCATGAGGAATATTTAGCTTACAAGGAGTTAAGACCCGGACTTGTATCCAGTTTTTATTAGAAGGTAGACTAGTCCTAATCCTAATAGGACTCCACATGTAACCCGCCCCTCTAACTTATATAAGGAGGGGCAGGGCACCCCAAGAGGGGGGAGAAAATAACCTTAGGGATATACATAACTAGGAGAGCCGGTTTACGGCAACTCCCTCATGATGATAATGAGACTTAGCCACAAACAGCATGTAGGGTTGTTACCGGATGATGTTTCCCGGGGCCCGAAGCTGCCTAAACCCTTGTCTTATGTTGCATCTCTCGATTCCGCTCAACCCCTCTCAAGCTACCAAATAGATGCGTTGGCCTCATGACTAAGTCCTCACACTAGGACATCTGTCATGACTATTCCACGACACCAGGCGTGTTGAAGAGGTTTCTCGCATCGTAAATCGGAGGTAAACGAATCTGGTGCCTCCTTCTCATGATGGCATTTGAAGCGTTTTGATCCAAGGTGAGACGGAAAGAGTCCGCTTGAATCTGTTGTGCCTGAGCATCCAAAGCAACTAGCTCCGTGGCTATCCTAGCATTCTCAGTCGCGAGCACTTCCTTGGCTTGAGCTATTTCATCTCGTAACCTCGCAAGATCCACCTTATGTTGTTCTTGAGTGTCCGGCTCACCTCCAACCCCATCATAGTCACCAAACCTCTAACAACTCTGTCAGAACCTGAGCCGGCAGGCGGGCGGAGCCGCTAGCACCAGCCGTCGCCGCAGCCGTTGAGCTGGAGGTCATAGCCGCGGTGATCGTTGAGTCGAGCACCGGCTGTGTACCAGCCATGAAGCTTGCAACCCTTTTTAGCGGCTCATAGCGGTCCGGAATACTGTTTCCATCGGAACAGCCCCCAAGCCAGCCGTCCTGCAGTTGATACATTGAATTGGCCTCATCGGTTGACGATTCGCCATAAGAGTGGATGGCGTCTCACCACCAGGCACAGATTCTTCCTCAAATTCCGCCCCATGGATGAAACCAACAAAAGGCATGCTTCACAGTGGCCTGAACCTTGGTGGGTCGTGCACGCTGAGCCGTCTTGATGATGTCGGTGTAGGTGTCCGGCTCAGGGCCCGATTCGCCGATCTTGCCGATGAAGACGTGGATTCCGCCAAAGGGGACCCGGTACCCGTACTCAATTGAGCCGGCCTCGGAGCCCCAGCCTGCGTCGTTGATGTAGAGCTTGCCGCGACGACTCTTGGTCATCCGGCCCACAGCATATCCCTTGATCCCTGTGAAGCTTCCCTTCAAGAACTCGAAACCACCGTGCGCTGGCCCCATGGTGGGCGCCAACTATTGTGGACTTAACACGGCAGTTGTCCTAGCAGAAGGACTTAGTCGTGGAGCCATCACAACTAGGTTAGCTTGAAGGGGTTAATCGAGACAAAGGACACATGGAGTTTTGATACGTCCATTTTACATCATGTTTTCTTACCGTTCGTTACAATGTTTTTATCCATAATAATGCTTTTTGGAGTAATTCTAATGCCTTTTCTTTCATAATTTGCAAGGTACACACCAAGAGGGAGAATTCCAGCAACTGGAAATCTGCACCTGAAAAAGCTATGTCAGGCCACCTATTCTACACAACTCCAAATGAGCTGCAACTCCACGAGGATTTTTTATGAATTATTTAAGAATTATTGGAGCCAATAAACACCAGGGTGGGTCCACCAGGTGGGCACAACCCACCTGGGCGCGCCAGGCCCCCCTGGCGCGCCCTGGTGGCTTGTGGTCTCCTCGGCCCACCTCCGGTGCCCATCTTCTGGTATATAAGTGATTTTTACCTAGATAAAATAAGGGGACAACTTTCGGGATGGAGCGCCGCCATCTCGAGGCAGAACTTGGGCAGGAGCACTTTTGCCCTCCGGTGGAGTGATTCTGCCGGGGGAACTTCCCTCCCGGAGGGGGAAATCATCGGCATCATCATCACCAACAACTCTTCCATCTTGGGGAGGGCAATCTCCATCAACATCTTAAACAGCACCATATCATCTCAAACCCTAGTTCATCTCTTGTATTCAATCTTGTTACCGGAACTATAGATTGGTGCTTGTGGGTGACTAGTAGTGTTGATTACATCTTGTAGTTGATTACTATATGGTTTATTTGGTGCAAGATTATATGTTGAGATCCAATATGCTATTTAATACTCCTCTAATCATGAGCATGTTTATCATTTGTGAGTAGTTACTTTTGTTCTTGAGGTCACGGGAGAAATCATGTTGCAAGTAATCATGTGAACTTGATATGTGTTCGAAATTTTGATAGTATGTATGTTGTTATTCCCTTAGTGGTGTCATGTGAACGCCGACTACATGAAACTTCACATATTTGGGCCTAAAGGAATGCATTGTGGAGTAGTAAATAGATGGTGGGTTGTGAGAGTGACAGAAACTTAAACCCCAGTTTATGCACTACTCCGTAAGGGACCGATCGGATCCTAGAGTTTAATGTTATGGTTAGAATTTATTCTTAATATTTTTCTCGTAGTTGCGGATGCTTGCGATAGGGTTAATCATAAGTAGGAGGTTTGTTCAAGTAAGAACAACACCTAAGCACCGGTCCACCCACATATCAGATTATCAAAGTAGCGAACGCAAATCAAACCAACATGTTGAAAGTGACTAGATGAAATTCCCTTGTTCCCTCAAGAACGTTTTGCTTATCATAAGAGACCGTTTTGGCCTGTCCTTTGCCTCAAAAGGATTGGGCTACCTTGTTTCATACTTGTTACTATTATTGTTACTTGCTTGCTACAAACTATCTTGCTATCAAACTACTCTGCTACTTACTATTTCAGCACTTGCAGACATTACCTTACTGAAAACTACTTGTCATTTCCTTCTGCTCCTCATTGGGTCCGACACTCTTACTTACCAAAAAGAGCTACAATTGATCCCCTATACTTGTGGGTCATCAAGGCTATTTTCTGGCGCCATTGCCTGGGAGTGAAGCTCCTTTGGTAAGTGGAATTCGGTAAGGGAACATTTATATAGTGTGCTGAAATTTATTGTCACTTGTTACTATGGAAAACAATCCTTTGAGGGGTTTGTTTGGGGTATCTTCACCTCGTCCGGAACCACAATTAGCTACCCCTCAACCTACTGCACCTACTGAAAATATTGAATATGAAATTCCTTCGATATGATAGAACAACTGCTAGCTAATCCTTATGCAGGAGATGGAACAAAATATCCTGATATGGACTTGATACATGTGGAACAAATTTGTGGATTGTTTAAGCTTGCAGGTTTACCCAGGGATGAAGTTATGAAAAAGGTTTTCCCTTTATCTTTGAAGGGAAAAGAATTGGCATGGTATAGGCTATGCGATGATATTGGATCATGGAATTGGAATCGTTTGAAATTGGAGTTCCACCAAAAAAATTATCCTATGCGTCTAGTTCATCGTGATCAGAATTATATATATAACTTTTGGCCTCGTGAAGGAGAAAAGATTGCTCTAGCTTGGAGGAGGCTTAAGTCAATGTTATATTCATGCCCCAATCATGAGCTCTCAAGAGAAATTATTATTCAGAACTTTTATGCTCGACTTTCTCGTAATGATCAAACCATGCTGGATACTTCTTTTGATGGTTCTTTTATGAAGAAAACTATTGAATTCCGGTGGGGTCTTTTGGAAAGAATTAAACGCAACTCTGAAGATTGGGAACTCGACAAAGGTAAAGAGTCAGGTATAAAGCTTACGTATGATTGTGTTAAATCTTTTATGGATATTGATGCTTTTCAAAAGTTTAGCACTAAATATGGACTTGACTCTGAGATAGTAGCCTCCTTTTTTGAATCATTTGCTACTCATGTTCAACTCCCTAAAGAGAAGTGCTTTAAATATCACCCACCTATTAAAGAAGAAATTAAAGAACCGGTACCAGTTAAAGAAGAAACTATACTCTATAATGTTGATCCAGTTGTTCCTACTGCTTATATTGAGAAACCCCCTTTTCCTGTTAGGATAAAGGAACATTGTAAAGTTTCAACTGTGGTTAACAAAAGCTTTGTTAGAACACCTAAACCAGATGAACAAGTTAAAGTAGAACCTAATGTTGCTATGGTTAAAGATCTCTTGGAAGAAGATCTAGATGGGCATGTTATTTACTTCTGTGCAGAAGCTACTAGAATTGCTAAACCCGAAAAAGGGATAAAAATAGACCAGTTCTTGGCCTGCCTGTCATTTCAGTTAAAATAGGAGATCACTGTTATCGTGGTTTATGTGACATGGGTGCTAGTGTGAGTGCTATTCCTTACAAGTTATATCAAGAAATTAGGGAAGACGTAGCACCTACAGAGTTAGAAGACATGGATGTTACTATTAAACTTGCAAATAGAGACACCATATCACCTTGTGGGATTATTAGAGATGTTGAAGTCTTGTGTGGGAAAATAAAATACCCTACTGACTTTCTTGTTCTTGTTACCCCACAAGATGACTTTTGTCCCATTATCTTTGGTAGACCTTTCTTGAACACAGTTAATGCTAAGATAGATTGCCAGAAACAAACTGTGGGTGTTAGTTTTGGAGATGAGTCTCATGAGTTTAATTTTTCCAAGTTTAGTAGAAATCATCATGAAAGAGAATTGCCTAGTAAGGATGAATTAATTGGTCTTGCTTCTATTGATGTGCCACCTACTGATCCTTTAGAACAATACTTGCTAGACCATGAGAATGATTTACATATGCATGAAACAAATGAAATAGATAAGATTTTCTTTGAACAATGTCCTCTGCTTAAACATAGTTTGCCTATTGAAACTATTGGAGGTCCTCCTCCACCTAAAGGTGATCCTGTGTTTGAACTAAAACAATCGCCAGACACTTTGAAATATGCTTATCTTGATGAAAAGAAGATATATCCTGGTATTATTAGTGCTAACCTTTCAGAACATGAAGAAGAAAGATTATTGAAAGTTCTAAGGAAGCACCGAGCTGATATTGGATATACTCTTGATGATTTAAAGGGCATCAGTCCCACTCTATGTCAGCACAAAATTAATATGGAACCTGATGCTAAACCAGCTGTTGATCACCACCATCGGTTAAGTCCGAAGATGAAATAGGTGGTAAGAACGGAAATATTAAAACTTCTAGAAGCAGGTATAATCTATCCTATAGCTGATAGTAGATGGGTAAGTCATGTTCATTGTGTCCCTAAGAAAGGAGGTATAACTGTTGTTCCTAATGATAAGAATGAACTTATCCCACAAAGAATTGTTACAGGCTATAGAATGGTAATTGATTTTAGAAAATTAAATAAAGCTAATAGAAAAGATCATTACCCTTTGCCTTTTATTGATCAAATGCTTGAAACATTATCTAAGCACACACACTTTTGCTTCCTTGATGGATATTTTGGCTTTTGACAAATACCTGTTTCTCAACCTGATCAAGAAAAAACCACTTTTACTTGTCCTTTTGGAACCTATGCTTATAGATGTATGTCTTTTGGTTTATGTAATGCACCTACTACCTTTCAAAGATGCATGATGGCTATATTCTCTGATTTTTGTGAAAAGATTGTTGAGGTTTTCATGGATGACTTCTCTGTCTATGGGAAGTATTTTGATGATTGTTTAAGCAATCTTGATCGAGTTTTGCAGAGATGTGAACAAACAAATCTTGTCTTGAATTGGGAAAAGTGCCACTTTATGGTTAATGAAGGCATTGTCTTGGGTCATAAAATTTCTGAAAGAGGTATTGAAGTGCACCAAGCTAAGGTTGATGCAATTGAGAAAATGCCATGTCCTAAGTACATAAAAGGTACTCGTAGTTTCCTAGGTCATGTTGGTTTCTATAGGAGGTTTCTCAAGGACTTTTCTAAAATTTCTAGGCCTCTTACTAATCTTTTGCAAAAGGATATTCCTTTTGTTTTTGATGATGATTGTATTTAAGCCTTTGAAACACTCAAGAAAGCTTTAATCTCTGCACCTATAGTTCAACCACCTGATTGGAACTTGCCTTTTGAAATTATGTGTGTTGCTAGTGATTATGTTGTTGGTGCTGTTCTAGGACAAAGAGTTGATAAGAAATTGAATGTTATTCATTATGCTAGTAAAACTCTAGACAGTGCTCAAAGAAATTATGCTACAACTGAAAAAGAATTCTTAGCAGTGGTGTTTGCTTGTGATAAGTTAAGACCTTATATTGTTGATTCTAAAGTAACTGTCCACATAGACCATGCTGCTATTAAATATCTTATGGAGAAGAAAGATGATAAACCTAGACTTATTCGTTGGGTTCTCTTGTTACAAGAATTTGATTTACATATCATTGATAGAAAAGGAGCTCAGAACCAAATAGCTGATAACTTGTCTCGGCTTGTGTCGGTGTTCTGGGAATGGGGGTCCCCAGACTTGCCTGCCTGCGACCCATGGTGTGGCTCCACAAGTGGGCCCGTATGACCCATCTTCACCAAAAAGCACTCAAGACCCTCGCGAGGGGCCAAGCCTCACGAGGCGGATGACACAAGAGCTCCTCGGGAGTGGCCTCGCAAGGCTGGCTCGTGAGGGGCGGAGAGATCAAGGCAAGGCAAACCTCGCGAGGTTCTCATGACATAAGCCATGACGGCCAAGGCCAGGCGGGCGCCAGCGCGCGCAGTGTCCTTGCTTCCTCTTTGGTGCTAAGGAGGCAAGCGCACGTGAGGATTACCAAGGCATCAAGCAAAGGTTTCCATATCGGTGCAACGAGACCAAGACCAGCAGGACGGCAGGACGGAGGTCACCGTGGAGCCCAAGACGGTGTCACCACCAGAGCCTTTGGCATGCGAAGACCGCTTATGTCAGGATAAGCTGTACCAGTTGTTCCCCTTCAAACTTGGTCGTTGTGGGATCCCTTCCCGCTCAATATTTGGGAAGAGGACCCGAGCCTCTATAAATAGGACTAGCCATCACAGAGGGAGGGGGACAACGGATCGAACCCTTCTCCAGCTCATCGAGCACAAGAACACCTCACCTCAGGAGGCTGTTCTTCCTCTTGTACTGTTCATCCCCAGCCCAAGAGGCAATCCACCACCACCACACCGGAGTAGGGTATTACACCACAACGGTGGCCCAAACCAGTATAAATCTTGTGTCCTCGTGTCTTTGGGTTCGGCAAGCTAGTCCGCGAGATCATGGAGTGTGAGAGCGTGGGAGAGGAGAGATCTTCGTGTGCACCCCGGCATTCGAACCTCAAGGGTTTTGCCGGAACCCGAAATCCGACATTTGGCCCGCCAGGTAGGGGTGCGCCGGAGCTTTCCTTCCAATGATCTGCGCTTCGCCGCCATCGTGCTCCGCCCCCATGGCAAGCGTAGTGCTTTCTGCTCTGACGACCGATGCCAGCGGCAGGGCCAGGGGGCTCCAAGCCTTGGCCCCCGCCTTACGATAGGTGAAGTGGCCGCCCAAGTTCAAGCCAGAGATGCCACCGCACTACGACGGTGCGGCGGATCCGGTGGCTTTCTTGCTGGCGTACGAGGAGGTCGTCCTCAAAGCTGGGGGCGACAACAGGGTCATGCCCAACTGGCTTCCCATGGCCCTTACGGGCGCACCGCATACCTGGCTGCTCACCCTCCCAGGATCTTCCGTGGCGTCTTGGGAGGAGTTGCGCGACCTCTTCACTGTGCACTTCATGACGCCAGCACCCCACGCTGTAGCAGCCCTCCTCGGTGGCTCGCAAGCGCCAACCTCAGACCGCCACCTCAAGCCATTCCTTTGCCAGATCGGTGCCACTTCCACGCGCCAGGGGGCTCCCCCGGGCTAGGCGACGCCCGAGGCCGACCTCACCTTCGACTCAGGGGACCACCCCATCACCACCACCGGCTTGGGTGTGCTCCCAATGCTTTGCACGCCCACCATTTGCAGCGTGGCCGTCACTAAGACCCTCATCGACGGCGGTGCCGGCCTCAACGTGCTCTCCATGGAGGCCTTCAGCCTTCTTCACGTACCAATCGAGCGGCTCTGCCTCAGCAAGCCTTTCTCAGGAGTTGGCGGCAACACCGCCCACTCCCTGGGATAGATCTGCCTTCCTATCACCTTCGGCACACGCGACAACTACCGCACCGAGCTGGCCGACTTCGACATCGCCCGCATCGGCCTCCCGGACAACGCCATCCTCGGGTACCCAGCTCTGGCCCAGTTTATGGCAGCAACCCATCCGGCTTACAACCTCATGAAGATGCCTGGGAGCAAGGGCGTCCTCACCATCGAGGGGGACTATCGATGTCAAAACCGGCGGATCTCGGGTAGGGGGTCCCGAACTGTGCGTCTAAGCGGATGGTAACAGGAGACAAGGGACACGATGTTTTTACCCAGGTTCAAGCCCTCTCGATGGAGGTAAAACCCTACTCCTGCTTGATTAATATTGATGATATGGGTAGTACAAGAGTAGATCTACCACGAGATCAGAGAGGCTAAACCCTAGAAGCTAGCCTATGGTATGATTGTTGTTCGTCCTACAGACTAAAACCCTCTGGTTTATATAGGCACCGAAGAGGGTTAGGGTTACACAGAGTCAGTTACAATGGTAGGAGATCTACATATCCGTATCGCCAAGCTTGCCTTCCACGCCAAGGAAAGTCCCATCCGGACACGGGACAAAGTCTTCAATCTTGTATCTTCATAGTCCAGGAGTCCGGCCAAAGGTCATAGTCCGGCTATCCGGACACCCCCTAATCCGGGACTCCCTCAGTAGCCCCCGAACCAGGCTTCAATGAGGACGAGTCCGGCGCGTAGATTGTCTTCAGCATTGCAAGGCGGGTTCTTCTCCTTATTCTGTGTACCTATTGAATAGTGTCCGGCTTCTCGTAAATATCATGCTCCTTGGCTTCCACGCCCAATAATGGCCATCTTCCATGTGTTGAACGAATGCGAAAAGCCAGGGTATTTTTACATTTACCCCCCTAGCTGCGCAAATGAGATGCCTATATAAGAGACGAGGATTTAGATCTGAATCACACCATCATCCCTTCGCGATCTTTCATCGGAGCGCATCTGACAGAAATCCATTCCATCATGGACAGTCGACGCTGCTCCTCCTCTCGCCCTCCCAGTTCTCAACCTGGAGATTGGGAGAGATGCTCCGTCCCGCACAGCAAGCTAGTGACGCTCCAAACCAAGGGATTTCTTCCCCCAGCCTTCATGGTTCCGGTTCGAGCCGGACTCGCCACCTATAAGGGCGGAAAACAAGCAGAGAGCATCCCCAGTCCCTCCCAAGGAGAGTGGGTATGTCTTATCCCTTATTTGATAAGAGGGATTGGATTTCCAATTCATCCATTTCTCTGAGGGCTCCTAGAGTTCTATGGCCTCCGGTTGCACAACCTTACGCCTGCCTCCATTCTGCATATTGCGGGCTTCGTGGCCCTTTGTGAGCTGTTTTTGGGCATCGAGGCTCATTTCGCGTTGTGGAAGAGGTTGTTCTGCCTCGTACCCGGTTCTCAGGAGGGGTCGATATATCAAGTGGGCGGAGCCGAACTATGGCGCACCGCCGGGACCGGATATCTATCCGGAACCCCGAAGAAGGCGTCCGAGGACTGGCCTTCAGAATGGTTTTATATAGAAGATGTCCCCCTGCCGGACCCTGTTCGGATCGGCCTCCCGGAGTTCAGTAATGCTCCTTTGAGGAAACGCCTAAGCTGGCGTCCACGGAGCCCTCAGAGGGAAAATGACAAGGACGTCCTTTACCTGATGAGACGAATAAGGTTGTTGGCTCATTCCGGACTGACCATGATCGGGCTCATGGCCACATGCATTATGCGAGGGGTGCAACCGCTTCAGTTTAGAGGCCACCCCATGTGGGATTTCAACAGGGAGGATGATGCCACCCGCCATGGCCGTAAGGGGCCGGGATCGGTCGCCGATCTGATGAAGACCTTGTCCGCATTGTACAAGGGAGAAGAGGAGGAATTTCTTCGCGTTAATCCACAGGACGGATTTTCTATGAACAATCCTCCAAGCTGGGTAAGCGGACATTTCTTTTTACCCATCCAATCCATATTCCCATAGTCAAGTATCTCATATTGTGATTTTGACGCAGGAACTGCGCCAGGCCGTAAAGGATATAAACAGCCTGCCTCCACAACCCAAAGATCCAGAACGGTTCCTCGATCCGGCCTCCCAAGAGGATCCGGACATATCGGTGGAGCTGATCGATGGGGTATTTTACCAACTGAGCATCGACAATGCCTTGGTTGCCATTACGGCCGATTACCCCGGAATATTTCCAGCCTCACAGGTAACTGAGACCGAAGTCCCAATACTTTGAAAATGATCTACCCGTGCTTATCTTTGATCACCGTGTATCAATGGTGTTTTGCAGGGGGGGGGGCCTTGAGGCGGAAGGCCGAGCCTGCAGCGGCTAGCCGACAAGGGGCAGCAAGGCCCAGCAGGCTAAAAAGAAGTGCGGTCCGGGTTGAGACGTCGGCGCCATGGTATGGCATGCCACCTTATTCCCAGGTTTTATTCCCGGAAGGTATACTAACGCTCGTGCTCTCTTCAGGAAAAAGAGCGCTTGCCGGACTATATCTGGAGAGGCTGCCAATCAAGCCTCCACCAGCCAGGCTTCAAAGCCAGGTCCAGAGGCGAAGGCGAACACGAGGCGTGCGTCGGACACTCCTCCGACAAAGGATGCCGACGGACTATCTGCCACCAATTCCGAGGTGGAGAGTGCCATGAATCACAGGCGTCGCCGGACTGTTCTTCGTGACGCATGTTTCTCCCAAGAGGCATTGGATGCCTTCAATTCGGGAGATGCGCACCTCCGTGCCGCTCAAAATGGTCTAGCCAGAGCCATGGAGCAGTATGTGAAAGACATACGGGTGAGAAAATTTGATGGTTATATATACCAGTAGCCCCTGAGACTTGAAATAGTTAGAATAACTGATTTAAGGATCATTTATTATGCAGGATCTATCCACAACGAATACCCAACTGTCACAGGAGCTGGAAGAGTGCAAAGCCCAACTTGAGGCCGCACTAGCCGCTGCAGGGGAGGCCAAGAAGACCCCCTCTGGTAATATACGCTTCGAAAGATAAGTATGTTGTGAAGTGTGGCGTATGTATAAATCTGACAATATCATTGCAGATGGCGCCGGAGTAGATCAGGACAAGCAACAACTCTTGCGCCGGTTAAAAGCCGGGGAGAGCGTGCTTACGAGGGTGAGGCAAGAGAAGAATATTCTCCAAGATGCCAACACCCAGCTGGGAGAGGAACTCAAAGATGTTCGTGCCCAGCTGGCGGACTCCGTGAAGGAGAATCGACGGCTTCGATGCGGCATTTTTAGTAAGTTCTTGAACGAACTTTGAAAAAGAGTTCGGCAAAGAATTCAACTAACAGAGTTACGTCTGTAGATATGCTCACAGGTCGTCCTGCAGAGGAAATGCCCGGTTCTACGGGTGAACTTCTTCTCGAGCTCTTACAACTGCACGAACGAGTTCGGCGGGTGATGAAAGGCGTCGCCCAGGCCTTGTGGCCATCTGTCTCCCTGCCCGAGGGCCTTGGGGAGCTTGCAGAGAGGCTCTAGGGAGCGCGGCGGCGCTTCCGATTATGGAAGATACCAGCCTGCCGTCAAGGCGCCAGGGAGGCCTGGGCCATGGTGAAGACGTGGTACACGAAGGCTAACCCAAACCAGATGGCCAAGGTCGGACCTGTGGGGCCCGATGGGAAGGAGATCCCTGTGAGCTTAGTGTACGGCCAGGTAGAATTGGCCGCAAAGTATTCCCAATAGGACTGTAAACTAGACAGCCTGTTAGATGCCATTGAAGAGGAATACAATCAGTCAAATTGACTATCTAATTTAAGATGACATGTGAAATGCCTTCTAGCCGGATTGTAGATCGTTTGTCATAGCGGACCTTTTCGCTTCAACCTCGGGACCAAGTAGTCCGGAGTGTGTCCGAATACCCTCGCGGTTATATGAAAACCGGGGCATGCGTGGAGACCAGGCGTAGGGGTCATTAGTGCTTTATCAGACAAGTGCCCGACTAGTTATGTTATATTACATGGTTAGTAAGAAACATCTTCCAGGGAGAATAGTTCTGTTAGGGGTTCCTTTCCCTGGGAGGCATGCCCTAAAGTGCATGTCCGGACTGCAAAAAAAGTAGAAAAACATCTGGGGGCAGATAAATAAATAGGTAAGAAATATTCTTTTAGTTCACCGACCGGATATTCTCTTAAGAACACTAGCTTTCGGCTTCACCTAGTCTGAGGTACACATCCGGCTGACCCGGCAGTAACAATCGCAGAGGTGCTCCCTTTACCACCTAGCCGAACATTCGGGAATGTAGGGGTAAGCACAGGAGCCAGGCAACCCAGCTTGGCCAAAACTTAGGTCATATCGATGCATATAATGGTGAATAAAAGGTACGTGCAGAAGTGTGACACATGTATTGGGCATGAAGCCCTTATAAATAAGCTTCTGTGAAAGAAGCCCCCAGGTACAATGAGCACGGATAGCGCGTCAAGTGTGTGCGAACAATGCGCTAGCGAGCCTTCAAAGGCTAGAAGGAAAAAGGAGGGAGAAGGAGAAAAATAGAGGACAACTAAAGTGTAAAATATGGACAGAGGAAGGAGACGAACTCAGAATCCGACGCTAGGCGTAGAATCTTCGGAGACGGGCTGCGTTCCATGGGTTCGGCTCGAGTCGGTTATCCGATGCATCTCGCAGACGGTATGCTCCACCGGTCAGGACTTGGTCGATGATATAGGGACCTTCCCATTTGGGCTTGAGTTTGTCCTTTTTCTTGTCCGGCAGGCGTAGAACTAGCTCGCCAACATTGTAAGTTTTGGCCCGTACTTCCCTGCTTTGATATCTTTGAGCCTGCTGTTGATAGAATGCGGAACGGGCTTTTGCTAAGTCGCGCCCCTCCTCCAAGGCGTCCAAACTGTCCTGCCGATCGAGCTCGGCTTCTCTTTCTTAGTACATGCGCACGCGAGGTGAGTCATGAATTATGTCGCAGGGCAGAACTGCCTCTGCGCCGTATACCATAAATAATGGTGTGAATCCGGTCGTCCAATTCGGAGTGGTCCGCAGCCCCCAGAGTACGGAGTCGAGCTCCTCTACCCAGTGTGTGTTAGATTCCTTGAGGGACCGCACTAATCTGGGTTTGATGCCGCTCATAATTAGACCATTTGCTCGCTCAACTTGACCCTTAGTTTCAGGGTGATAGACTGAAGCATAGTCGAGCTTGATGCCCATGTTTTTGCACCAGAGTTTGACCTTGTCGGCCGTAAAGTTTGTGCCGTTATCAGTGATGATTTTATGGGGGACACCGTAACGGTGTACGACCCCTGATATGAAGTCTATCACCGGTCCAGATTCGGCCGTCTTAACAGGCTTGGCCTCTATCCATTTGGTGAATTTATCCACCATGACCAGTAGGTATTTTTGCTTGTGGGCTCCCCCTTTAAGAGGTCCAACCATGTCAAGCCCCCAGACCGCAAAGGGCCAGGTGATGGGTATAGTTTTGAGAGCGGTGGGTGGCATGTGGCTTTGATTAGCAAAGAGCTGGCATCCAACTCATCATTGGACTAAGTCCTGAGCATCTGCCCGGGCCGTCGGCCAATAAAATCCTGTATGGAAGGCCTTGCCTACAAGGGCCCGGGTTGCAGCGTAGTGCCCGCCGAGTCCGGCATGAATTTCAGACAGAAGATTCCGCCCTTCCTCTTCGGAGATACACCTTTGAAGGAATCCGGTTGTGCTTTTCTTATAAAGCTCTCCCTCGTGGACCTTATAGGCTTTAGATCGCCGCACTATGCAGCGGGCCTCGTTTTGGTCCTCGGGAAGTTCCTGCCTGGTTAGGTAGGCTAGGAATGGTTCTGTCCACGGAGAAATGACTGCCATTATTACGTGGGCTGAGGGTGTTATTTCGTTGGCAGAACCACCAACTGTGTCAGAATGTTTGGTGTGGGCTAGTGCGGTTGGGTCCGGGTTGTTATTTCCGGACTCTCCCTCCCATAATACGGATGGCTTGAACAGCCTCTCTAGGAAGATGTTGGGGGGCGGCATCGCGCTTTGCGCCGATGCGTGCCAACACATCTGCTGCCTGGTTGTTATCCCGGGCTATATGGTGAAATTCGAGCCCCTCAAACCGAGCTGACATTTTTAGGATGGCATTGCGATAAGCTGCCATTTTCGGATCCTTGGCATCAAAGTCTCCATTTATTTGGGATATCGCGAGGTTCGAATCCCCGCGCACCTCTAGGCGTTGAATGCCCATGGAGACTGCCATCCGGAGACCATGTAGAAGGGCCTCGTATTCGGCTGCGTTGTTGGAGTCCGTATACATTATCTGGAGTACGTATTGAACTGTATCTCCGGTTGGGGACGTCAGAACGATGCCAGCTCCCAGGCCAGCCAACATTTTGGAGCCGTCGAAGTGCATTATCCAATTGGAATATGCGCCGTACTCTTTAGGGAGTTTGGCTTCGGTCCATTCGGCGACGAAGTCAGCCAAAACTTGCGACTTAATAGCTCGCCGTGGCTTATAGGTTATGTCGAACAGGAGGAGCTCAATGGCCCATTTGGCAATCCGTCCCGTCGCGTCGCGGTTGTTTATAATGTCGTTAAGAGGTACTTCGGAGGCTACTGTTATCGAACACTCTTTAAAGTAGTGTCACAGCTTCCGAGATGCCATAAACACCGCGTACGCTATCTTTTGATAATGCGGGTACCGTGACTTGCATGGGGTTAGGACAGTGGACATGTAGTAAACTGGTTTTTGAAGGGGGAACTTGTGTCCGTCCGTCTCTCGTTCGACAACGAGCACCGCGCTTACAACTTGATGAGTTGCCGCGATATATAATAGCATTGGTTCGCCCATGTTGGGCGCCGCCAGGACCGGGTTTGTTGCCAATATGGCTTTTATTTCTTCGAGTCCGGCCGTGGCGGCATTCGTCCACTCGAAGTGTCCGGTGCGTCGGAGGAGGCGATAAAGGGTAATGCCTTTTCTCCCAAACGAGAGATAAAGCGGCTTAGAGCCGCCATGCATCCAGTCAATTTTTGTATTTGTTTGAGGTCTTTTGGGATATCCAATTGTGACAGAGCTCGGATCTTGGCTGTGTTTGCTTCAATTCCTCTACTGGATACGATGAAGCCCAAGAGCTTTCCGGCTGGTACGCCGAAAATGCATTTTTCCGGGTTAAGCTTGATGTCATATGTTCGGAGATTATCGAATGTGAGCCTCAAGTCTACTAGAGTTTCGACATGCTTGCTTTTGACGACCACATCGTCTACGTATGCCTCCACTATTTTGCCGATCTGGTTTGCCAGACATGTTTGAATCATGCGCTGATATGTTGCGCCAGCGTTTTTGAGCCCGAAGGGCATTGTGTTGAAGCAAAATGGGCCATATGGAGTGATGAATGCCGTTGTGGCTTGGTCAGGCTCTGCATCTTAATTTGGTGGTAGCCGGAGTATGCGTCGAGGAAGCACAATGAATCGTGTCATGCGGTAGCGTCGATAATTTGATCGATGCAGGGGAGGGGGAAGGGATCCTTTGGGCAAGCCTTGTTGAGGTCCTTGAAATTGACGCATAGGTGCCAGGATTTGTCCTTCTTTGGTACCATCACCAGGTTTGCTAGCCAGTCCGGATGTTTTATATCTCTGATGAATCCGGCCTCCAATAGTTTGGCTAGCTCCTCTCCCATGGCCTGTCTCTTGGGTTCGGAGAAACGCCGAAGAGCCTGTTTGACTGGCTTGAATCCTTTTAGGATGTTTAGGCTGTGCTCGGCCAGCCGGCGTGGGATTCCTGGCATGTCTGAAGGGTGCCAGGCAAAAATGTCCCAATTTTCACGTAGGAATTCTCTTAGTGCAGCGTCTACATCGGGATTTAATTGTGCCCCGATGGAGGCCGTTTTTGTAGGGTCCGTTGGATGGACTTGGAATTTGACTATTTCGTCCGCTGGTTTAAAGGAGGTGGACTTGGATCTCTCATCGAGTATCACATCGTCCCTATTCACCATGGAGCGCAGCGCAGTGAGTTCCTCGGCCGCTAGGTCTTCGGATAGTGCCTCAAGGGCCAGTGCGGCTGTCTTATTTTCAGCGTGGAGTGCTATGTCCGGGTCACTAGCAAGAGTGATGATTCCGTTGGGCCCGGGCATTTTGAGCTTCATGTACCCATAATGGGGTACAACTTGAAAAATTGTGAATGCCTCTTGCCCTAATAGAGTGTGGTATCCGCTGCTGAACGGGGCCACTTGGAATGTGGCCTCCTCGGACCTGTAATTATCCGGCGTGCCGAACACCACATCCAGTGTGATTTTTCCTGTACAGCGTGCTTCCCGACTGGGGATTATTCCTCTAAAGGTTGTGCTGCTTCGCTCAATGCGGCTCTAGTATATTTCCATTTTTTGGAGGGTTTCCTCGTAAATGAGGTTCAATCCGCTGCCGCCGTCCATGAGTACCTTGGTAAGGCGAAAGCTGTCCACTATCGGACTTAGGACCAATGCGGCTGGTGCTCGGGTTGTTCAGAATTTAGGTTTTGGCATTAAAGGTAATAGCCGTGTCACTCCATGGGTTTATTGTTGCTACTTGGTAGACTTCGGCAAGGCTACGGAGTGTTTGTTTCCGCATATTATTCGATGCGAAAGTCTCGAAGACTATTAATACCGTACTGGTATCCCTGGGCTGGTGCTCTAGAGCTAGAAGCTCTTCGCCACTTTTGGCCACCTGCCGTAGTATCCAACATGCTCTAAGGCTATGAGTTGGAGTGGCGCCCTCTGTACTATGAATTTTACAGGGTCCATTGAGCCATCCCTCCAGTACGGTTCCATGCCCTATAGAGGGTTTTTGCTTTTTGGTATTTAACCCAGGTGCCTAGCGATGATGCACCCTTTTATTTCGGACTGGGGTTGTATTCAAGGCCGGATTGTCCCAAAATCTTGCTTCGGTTTTCTAGGCGCTTTCCATCGCACAGTACTTTCATACTATGGACGCCAAGTCAGCAAAACGTGTAATGTCACGGCGACTTATAGCGTTGAGGATCCCGTTGTCCGTGCAATTATTGCAAAAGAATGAGATTGTGTCCTCCTCGCGGCCGTCCTTTATCTTGTCCATAACCAAGAGGAATCTGGCCCAGTAATGGTGTACTGTTTCTGCGGGCTCTTGCCAAATTTGAGATAGGTCGCTTATGTATGGGTGAGCGGGTGGAATTAAATCCGGAACCTCACCCGATCTGAGACTTAAGGGCCAAGGAGCTTCCGAACATGGAAGCTTGGATTCTTGGATGTTGTCCAATGAATCTAGCCCGCTGCCTGACTTTAGGTTCAGGGCTTGAGTGACGTCCTCTCCTCCGCGGGAATCTGGCATGGAGGGATCGGGAATTTTGACGTAGCTAGTCCTTAAGATAGAAGAAGGGTCGCCGTATTGTCCCTCTACCACAGCAACGTGGTGGGTAACCTGGGGAGAGTTAATCTCTCTTAGATCGGGTTTAGGCCCAATCTGATCATAGTCTGTAGCGACTCCCAGGGCGGCGATGCGATCCAAGAGCTTGTTTAAGGAAGAGGGCTCCATCGGATCTAACTGCTCCGCGAGTTCCGAGTTAACATGAAGATTGCTTTCGATGACCCGAGAAGTCATCGTCGACGCGGCGGCCGAATAGGCGGTCATAAGAAAACCGCCTAGCCGGAGAGTTTGGCCGACAGCCAAAGCTTCTTTTGCAACAGCACCGTCTTTAAAGACGGGATGAGGCATCCTTCCTGACGGCGACGACACAGAGGAACTCTCAATGAAAGCACCAATGTCGGCGTCAAAACCGGCGGATCTCGGGTAGGGGGTCCCGAACTGTGCGTCTAGGCGGATGGTAACAGGAGACAAGGGACACGATGTTTTTACCCAGGTTCGGGCCCTCTCAATGGACGTAAAACCCTACTCCTTCTTGATTAATATTGATGATATGGGTAGTACAAGAGTAGATCTACCACGAGATCAGAGAGGCTAAACCCTAGAAGCTAGCCTATGGTATGATTGTTGTTCGTCCTACGGACTAAAACCCTCCGGTTTATATAGGCACCGGAGAGGGTTAGGGTTACATAGAGTCGGTTACAATGGTAGGAGATCTACATATCCGTATCGCCAAGCTTGCCTTCCACGCCAAGGAAAGTCCCATCCGGACACGGGACGAAGTCTTCAATCTTGTATCTTCATAGTCCAGGAGTCCGGACAAAGGTCATAGTCCGGCTATCCGGACACCCCCTAATCCGGGACTCCCTCAGGGACACCAAGGAGGCTCTAGTGGCGCTCAAGCTTTCCCTCAAGACCGCCGCGACGGCGCAGCCCGCCGGCGCGGGCGCCTTCGGGGCCAAGAGAGTCGCACCAACCAAGAAGAAGCAGTTGTTCACCCAAGACAAGGCTGAAACCAAGCAGGTGCCAGTCGATGAAGACGGGTCCTCAGGAGCCACCTTTACCATAGGTGCAGACCTCGACCCTAATCAAGAGGAAGTGTTGGTGAAGTTCTTGCGCGCGAACAAGGAGATATTCGCATGGGAACCCAAACAGCTGGTGGGGGTGCCGAGAGAGGTGATTGAGCATCACTTAAAGGTGTGCCCCAATGTACGCCCTGTGAAGCAGCGGGCGAGACGACAATCCACGGAGAAGCAGGCCTTCATCGTCCAAGAAACCCGCAAGCTCGAGGTGGCGGGTGCCATTTGCGAGGTTCGGTACCCTGAGTGGCTGGCGAACCCCGTTGTTGTGCCGAACAAAGCCGGGAAGGAGCGCATGTGTGTCGACTTCACCAACCTCAACAAGGCCTGCCCCCAAGATCTGTTCCTGCTTCCACGCATCGACCAGATCGTCGACTCCACCGCCGAGTGCGATTTGCTGTGCTTCTCGGATGCGTTCTCAGGCTATCATCAGATCAAGCTGGCGGTAGAAGATGTGGAGAAGACCGCCTTCCTGACCTCGTGTGGGGCGTACTGCTATACTTGCATGCCTTTCGGACTGCACAACGCGGGAGCGACCTTCTAGCGTTGAGTCATGACTGGCAGCGCCTGCGATCAGGGCTCGGAATTCCCTAACTAACAATTTTTTGCAGTTCCCAAAAAGCCTGGCCAGGTGCTGAGGAATGAGCGCCTCGTAAGGCGGAAACTACTTCAAACACGGCAAGATAAGTTATTCCTACGCGCCTATATAAGACATTTATGCCGCGACACGACACAGGAATGATAAACATAGCATAACAACTTGGAAAACACAGTTTTGTTGCGCAACCCTGCGGGGCCCCATACTCGTCTCTCCGGATGCAGGAAGAAAAGGAAGAACAAAGCAAAAGCGGCGTGTGCCTCTGCAAGCGGTTCATGAGGGCGGACCCGTGGCGCTCTCCTGAGCTCAGTCGGACCCTTCCCCGCGCTTCACAGAGGTGCGGCGGCGAGATGACCCGTTGCCACCTTCAAAGCGGGCGCGGTGGCATGGCGGCTGGTCGTAGCCGCCGCTGCTGGAGTTGTCGCCGGAGGGAGAGTCGTTGTAGCTGGGCACGAGGTTGTCCTCGCCCTCATCTCGATCGTTGCCAAGGCCGAGCACCTCGTCGTCGTCGTTGACCTCGGGGCAGCACCTAGCGCGGCGACCATCTTCCCCAAACACCCTCACGTAGAGGGTCGCATCGTCATCGTACTTGAAATGGAGGGTGCACCGCCTGCCCAGGCCGCACACGCAGGCAAACATCTGCCAGCCACGGGCCAGGGCTATGTTGCCCACGACGGAGACCTTAACCGCAACCCAGGAAGCCCTGCTGCAGTAGCCGTCCGCCTGGACCAGTGGCCGGCAGCTCGTCGGCGAAGAAGCACGGGAGCTGAAGCCAGTTGCCGGCCAGGTTCTCCGACCAGACAACAAACTCCGATAGCACCTCCGCCAAGTGGAAGCATGGCCGGGGAGGCCATGTGACCACGACACGTCTCTCTTCACTAACAGGGCTGCCACGACCGGGGCGACCCCCACGATGCGAAGCAGCACCGCCGCGGCTGTGGGGGCGCGGCGGGAGTCGCGGCGTGCTTGCAGGGACGGTCGCGTCCATGCTTGGGCACGAAGAGCCGGGCCCCTCCTGACGGGCCTTCCCCTTCTCTGCGATAGAGAACCTCTTCGACGACGCCATTGGTGTCATTACTGGCAATGGAGCAAAGGGGGAGAAGCGAGCGGAATGGGAAGATATGGGCGACGGGGGCTCCGCCCCCTCCTCATTTATAGCAAGATAAGGCCAACCGGCGACCCCCACGATCGCAGGTAATTTGCATGCAGCAGGGACTCGTCAAATCGGGCAATTTCCAAGGCAGCGTGGGGAAGCGGAGACGCCCACGTCCAATCAACCACCACGCGTCAACCAAGGATGCAGGCTATTGGGGCCCATGGCGCTCTGCACTTGCCTTTGGCTTCACCTCGAAGCCAAGCCCGAGCGCGCCTTGGGCCCGGGGGCTACTGTCAGTGTTTTGGGAACGGGGGTCCCCAGACTTGCCTGCCTGTGGCCCACTGCGTGGCTCCACAAGTGGGCCCGTATGTCCCATCTTCACCAGCAAGCACTCAAGACCCTCGCGAGGCGGACGACACGAGACCTCCTCGGGAGCGGCCTCACCAGGCTGGCTCGTGAGGGCAGAGAGATCAAGGCAAGGCGAACCTCGCGAGGTTCTCATGACGTAAGCCATGACGACCAAGGCCAGGCGGGCGCCAGCGCACACAGTGTCCTTGCTTCTTCTTTGGTGCTAAGGAGGCAAGCACAGGCGAGGAGTACCAAGGTGTAAAGCAAAGGTTTCCATATCATTGCAATGAGACCAAGACCAGCAGGACGGAGGTCACCGTGGAGCCCAAGACGGTGTCACCACCAGAGCCTTTGGCAGGCGAAGACCGCTTTTGTCAGGATAAGCTATACTAGTTGTTCCCCTTCAAACTTGCTCGTTGTGGGATCCCTTCCCGCTCAATATTTGGGAAGAAGACCCAGGCCTCTATAAATAGGACTAGCCACCAATGAGGGAGGGGGACGACGGATCGAACCCTTCTCCAGCTCATCGAGCACAAGAACACCTCACCTGAGGAGGCTGTTCTTCCTCTTGTACTGTTCATCCCCAGCCCAAGAGGCAATCCACCACCACCACACTGGAGTAGGGTATTACACCACAACGGTGGCCCGAACCAGTATAAATCTTGTGTCCTCGTGTTCTTTCGGTTCGGCGAGCTAGTCCGTGAGATCGTGGAGTGTGAGAGCGTGGGAGAGGAGAGATCTTCGTGTGCACCCCAGTGTTCAAACCTCAAGGGTTTTGCCGGAACCCGAAATCCGACAGCTTGAAAATGTGCTTGATGACCCACTACCTATTTATGATAGTTTTCCTGATGAGCAGTTAGCTGCAATAAATGTTGCTCATAGTACTCCATGGTATGCTAGCTATGCTAATTACATTGTTGCTAAATATTTACCACCTAGCTTTACTTACCAGCAAAAAGAAAAAATTCTTCTATGATTTAAGACGTTACTTTTGGGATGACCCACTTCTTTATAAAGAAGGAGTAGATGCTATTATTAGACGTTGTGTGCCTGAGCATGAACAGGGACAAATCCTACTGAAATATCACTCCGAAGCTTATGGAGGACATCATGCTGGAGATAGAACTGCTCACAAGATATTGCAATGTGGATTTTATTGGCCTACTCTCTTCAAGGATGCCCATAAGTATGTCTAATCTTGTCATGAATGCCAAAGAATAGGTAATATTGGTAAGCGTCAAGAAATGCCTATGAACCATTTTCTTGTTGTTGAACCATTTGATGTTTTGGGATCTAATTACATGGGACCTTTTCCTTCTTCTAATGGGTATACACATATTTTGGTTGCTGTTGATTATGTTACTAAATAGGTAGAAGCTATTCCGACCAGTAGTGCTGATCACAACACCTCTATTAAAATGCTTAAGGAAGTTATTTTCCCAAGGTTTGGAGTCCCTAGATATTTAATGACTGATGGTGGTTCACACTTTATTCATGGTGCTTTTCGTAAGATGCTTGCTAAGTATGATGTTAACCATAGAATTGCATCACCTTATCATCCTCAGTCTAGTGGTCAAGTTGAGCTTAGCAATAGAGAAATAAAATTAATTTTGCAAAAGACTATTAATAGGTCTAGGAAGAATTGGTCTAAGAAATTAGATGATGCACTTTGGGCTTATAGAACAACTTATAAAAATCCTATGGGTATGTCTCCTTATAAAATGGTTTATGGAAAAGCTTGTCATTTACCTCTTGAGTTAGAACATAAAGCATATTGGGCAGTTAAAGAACTTAACTATGACTTCAAACTTGCTGATGAAAAGAGGCTATTTGATATAAGCTCATTAGATGAATGGAGAACCCAAGCTTATGAAAATGCAAAGTTATTCAAAGAAAAAGTTAAAAGGTGGCATGACAAAAGAATTCAAAAACGTGATTTTAAAGTCGGAGAGTATGTTCTTTTGTACAACTCTCATTTCAGATTCTTTGCAGGCAAACTCCTCTCAAAATGGGAAGGCCCCTATGTTATCGAGGAGGTTTACCGGTCTGGATCCATCAAAATAAATAATTTCGAAGGCACTAACCCGAAGGTTGTCAATGGGCAACGAATAAAGCATTATATCTTAGGTACGCCTATTAATGTTGAAAGCAATATTGTCCAGACTTTGACACCAGAAGAACACATAAAAGAGTCCTTTCAGAACACTCCGGAATCGTCAAAATAAGGAGGTATGTGATACGGTATGTAAACAGACTCCGAAAAATCTGCAAAAATATTTTTATCAGTTTTGGAATATTTTAAAATTTTGGAAATAAAGAAGCTTCCAGGAAGCGTCCCCTGGTGGGCACAAGACACTAGGGCGCGCCAGGCTTGCCTGGCGTGCCTAGGTGGGTTGTGCCCACCTAGGATACCTCTTGTACTCCATTTTTCTTCCATATGCTTGTCCTCCAAGATAAAAAAAATCTATATATACTTTTCTAACCTGTTAACCACCGTATCACGGAGAAAATCCTCTATTCTCTTTACCTGTTGTTTCTGGTCAGATTTGTCAAGCTAGGCATCATGTCTTCCTGCTCCTCCAACCACATGGAAGAAGATTCTTGGCTGATGAAGATCTAGACGAAGAGGGAGGATCCCACAGACGCTATTAAGGGAGACAAGGGCAAGGAAACTATCGTAGATCCATCCCCGGTGGCAACACAAGCAATGTTGGCCGAGGAGGAGGAGGAAGATCTTACTCACCTTACTCCTGCCGAGATTGAAGCTTTTTGTGTCTTTGAAACAGTTCGCATACAAAATAAGTATCTCACTCGCGAAAATATTCTACATCAAGAGCATATCACCTATCTCCGGAGCGTCATCCGTCGGCTGTAGGATCTCTTGACCCTTAAAGACAAGATCGCTTCATCACCACCATCACCTTCTTCACCACCAAAGGAGAACTGATTATTGGGTATGGGCACTCCCATTGGCTTCCGCCAAGCTTGGGGGAGGTGCCTCGGTATCGTATCATCCCCCTATATTTTTGCTTATCTTAGTTCAATCTTTTGCTTAGATGAATAAAGTTTAGTTTGATCTTTTTCTTCTTTTGGAGTTTGCTTAGTGATATACCATTGTTATCGTGTGCAAGTTATATAATAAAGTTAGTTTGAGTTTTTACTATCTTTACTTTCATGTTGCAAATAAAGAAATAAAAAAGAAAAGAAAAGAAAGAAAGCAAACAAACAAAAGAAAGGAAATAAATCAATAAGATCATATACTAATCCTATGGTAGGTGATGGCACCACATAACAAAAAGTATAAGTAAGAAAATTTTATTAGAAATTGACAAACATAGCATTGGTCAGTGATGCAACTCATGAAAGAATTAATAAGGGAAGGGAATATTCACATATAAATATACTATCCTAGAAATCTTTTGTGATTGTGAGCCTGATACGTCTCCAATGTATCTATAATTTTTGATTGCTCCATGCTATATTATCTACTGTTTTGGGCAACATTGGGTTTTATTTTCCACTTTTATATTACTTCTGGGACTAACCTATTAACCAGAGGCCCAGCCCAGATTTGCTATTTTTGCCTATTTCAATGTTTTGAAGAAAAGGAATATCAGGCGGAGTCGAAACGGAACGAAATCAACTGGAGAAGTTATTTTTGGAAGGAAAGCTACCGGATGGACTTGGACCACACGTCAGGAGAGAAAGGAGGTGCCCACAAGGTTGGGGGAGCTCCCACCCCCCTAGGGCGCGCCCTCTGCCTCGTGGGCCTCACAGAGCTCCACCGACGTACTTCCTGCACCCATATATACTCACATAACCTAAAACTTCTAGAGAAGAGAATATATCGGGAGTTCTACCGCCGCAAGCCTCTGTAGCCACCAAAAACCAATCGGGACCCTATTCCGGCACCCTGCCGGAGGGGGGAACCCTCACCTGTGGCCATCTTCATCATACAGGCGCTCTCCATGACGAGGAGGGAGTAGTTCACCCTTAGGGCTGAGGGTATGTACCAGTAGCTATGTGTTTGATCCCTCTCTCTCTCTCTCGTGTTCTTGATTTGGCACGATCTTGATGTATCGCGAGCCTTGCTATTATAGTTGGATCTTATGTTTCTTCTCCCCCTCTTCTCTCTTGTAATGAATTGAGTTTTCCCTTTGAAGTAATCTTATCGAATTGAGTCTTTAAAGATTTGAGAACACTTGATGTATGTATTGTCGAGTGTATCTGTGGTGACAATGGGATATCACGTGATTCACTTGATGTATGTTTTGGTGATCAACTTGCGGGTTCCGCCCATGAACCTATGCATAGGGGTTGGCACACGTTTTCGTTGTGATTCTCCGGTAGAAACTTTGGGGCACTCTTTGAAGTACTTTGTGTTGGTTGGATGAATTTGAGATTGTGTGACGCATATCGTATAATCATGCCCACGGATACTTGAGGTGACATTGGAGTATATAGGTGACATTAGGGTTTTGGTTGATTTGTGTCTTAAGGTGTTATTCTAGTACGAACTCTAGGGCTGTTTGTGACACTTATAGGAATAGCCCAATGGATTGATTGGAAAGAATAACTTTGAGGTGGTTTCGTACCCTACCATAATCTCTTCGTTTGTTCTCCACTATTAGTGACTTTGGAGTGACTCTTTGTTGCATGTTGAGGGATAGTTATATGATCCAATTATGTTATTATTGTTGAGAGAACTTGCACTAGTGAAAGTATGAACCCTAGGCCTTGTTTCCTATCATTGCAATACCGTTTACGCTCACTTTTACCATTTGCTACCTTGCTGTTTTTATATTTTCAGATTACAAAAACCTTTATCTACCATCCATATTGCACTTGTATCACCATCTCTTCGCCGAACTAGTGCACCTATACAATTTACCATTGTATTGGGTGTGTTGGGGACACAAGAGACTCTTTGTTATTTGGTTGCAGGGTTGCTTGAGAGAGACCATCTTCATCCTACGCCTCCTACAGATTGATAAACCTTAGGTCATCCACTTGAGGGAAATTTGCTACTATCCTACAAACCTGTGCACTTGCAGGCCCAGCAACGTCTACAAGGAGAAGGTTGCGTAGTAGACATCAGAGCCCTCATCAAAATATTATATGCCAAAATTGTTGATGTTGGACAACGAAGACAACGTAATGGTTTATGTTTGTCTATATTCACATAGAAGTCATATTGTCAGAGATCCTTTAACATGTGGTGCTTGCCCCCATCTTTGCTAGCCAAAATTCCGCACTAAGTAGAGATACTACTTCTGCATCCAGAAACCCTTAAACCCAAATCTTTTTCGAGTGTCCACCATACCTACCTAGGGATTGAACAAGATCCCTCAAGTAAGTTGTCATTAGTGCAAAAAGGTAATAAAAATTGCTACTAAATATGTGAGATCATTTAGTGTAAGAGAAAATTGAGCGTTGTACGAACTTGGATGACAAAGAATAAAATCGACAGACTACATAATAAAGGTTATCATCTTAAGGGGCAATACAACGTGACGTTCTCTTGCACTAAGGGATTGAGCAATGTCGGGGGCGATTCTGATTCCCGCCAACACCTATGGGGACAGGGCCCCTTTCGGTTCTGTGGGGGCGGAGAGCGCACAAAGAGCGGATCGAGGCAGTGCACGCGGGGGGGATTTTACCCAGCTTCGGGCCGCACGGATGCGTAAAATACTGCTGCTTGTTTGCGTATATTGGATTCTTGCTCAGGAGCGATGAACGCTGCCAGACTGAGCGTGAGAGTGTTCCTCTGAACTCCCGAATCGCGGAACCCTCTCTCTGAACTCCTGAATCGCGGACCCCTCTCTCCGAACTCCTGAATCGCGGAACCTCCTCTACGTTGCGCTAGGGCCTCCTTTTATACTTTCAAGGGGTCACCCACAGGTGGCAACGTAGACTAGAAGGGTAAAAGTGGAAAAGGATGCGGTAGGTGCAACTACCGCTACTGTGGATACAGTGCACCCTACCTAACTCTGACGGCAGGGGACAAGGGCATTAAATGCCTGTCTGAGTCTCCTAAACAGTGCAAAGGGTGACCGTTAGGAGTGCCACCGTTTGCCACGATGGGCTTCTCTTCATCTCTGCTTGCCACCACGTACCCCTGGCCGCACGGCCTCCCGCCACGTGTGCTTGGGAGAGTCCCAGAGCGACACGTTAGCAGGTGAGCTGGAGCGCGGGCACGAAGTGGGGGTTTCCCGCGGCAAGCTCCTTGCCGTGGTTGTCGTCTTGTCGCGTCCGGAAGCTTGTCGCTCGCCGGATCTTGCCAGGACGCAGGGCGCGTCGCGGCAAGCTTTCTTGGTATGCCTCGAGTGGTCTTCCCGGCAAGCTCCTCTTGCCGGGGTCTTGTCTCTTCCCGGCAAGATCCTCTTGCCGGGGCCTTGGCTGGCCTTCCCAGCAAGCTCCTCTTACCGGGGCCTCGGTTGGCCTTCCCGGCAAGCTCCTCTTGCCGGGGCCTTGGTTTGAGTACTTTGTTCTTGAATGGTCTTCAAGGCAACCACGGAGGGTCCTGGCGGTCACCCGGCAAGCCTTGCCGCGGGGCGCTGCAACTGCCCGTGCATGAGTTCGGGGTAATAGGGTACCCCTACTCTAGTACACCGACAGGAGCCCCCGGGCCTGGGCCATACACGGTGCCGAGCGTTGTTGGGCCAGGCCCAAAACAGTGCACAGGCACGCGCGGCCTAGGTCACGCCGAACCTAACTCCGCTCTCACCGCGCACGCCCAGAACGGCACGCGTCAGACGCGGCGTCGTGGGATAGATTGCGGGAGGCGTGCGTGGGGCTAAGCCGAAACGTCTGCCCCGTCCCTCTTTATAAGCAGGGGGAACAGGGGCATTTCCTCCATCTTCGCCAACTGCTGTTGCAATCTCAGAAACCTCCGCCGCCCTCTTCCGCTTCCAAAGTCGAAAGAGAGCAGCGCTCCGCTCTCGTCGCCGCCGCCACCAGCGCCATCGATCTCCCCCACCGCCTCCGCCATGCCTCCGAAGCCAGGGAAGGGGAAGGCCGCGAAGGCCGCGACCGCGAAGGCTGTGAAGTCGACCGAAGCGCAGCGGCTTGAGGCGCTGCGGAAGGAGCGGGCCACT
>NC_041388.1:402898745-402909019 GCF_002162155.2 Triticum dicoccoides | reverse complement strand
ATCCGCGCACAAAGGTACTCTCCGCCATCGCCTCGCGAGCAGCTCCAGCTAACGGATATCCTTTCTTCGCCGTGTTCTTCTACTGCGGGCTCTGCCCGCCATTCTCTGATTTCTTCTGTGATATTATGAACACCTACGGACTCCACCTCCTTGATTTCACCCCCAACGTTGTTCTGACCATGGCAGTTTTCGCCCATCTATGCGAAAACTTTGTCGGAGTCCACCCCAACGTAGCTCTCTTCCGCCATTTCTTTATGCCTCGTGTCGAGAGAGGGGAACCTCTTGCCGGCGGGATTGCCTGGATCTCGCGGGCCGGCAAGAAGGAGACCTATCTGGAGGGGGAACTCCGCAGCAAGTGGGACAAGTGGAGAGCAGATTGGTGCTGGGTTGTAGAAGAGAGCCCGCAGCCGTTCACCGCCCTGCGCCAAGCCTCAGCAGTGTGCGGCAATGACTGGAGCGCTCTGTCCGCGGATGACGACAAGCTGACGATCGCCACCACTCGGATCTTGCGTCTCAGGCTTGCCGGGTTGACTATAGGAGCTGTTGGCGCAGATTTCCTTTGCCGGTGCATCGCCCCTCTGCAGGCGAGGGGGAGACCTGCCTGGGAATTTGGAGGCCCGGCGGATATAATGAGGTTGCGTCCAGGCCTTAACTTCAATTTCACCGTCCTAGAGTTGGACGGGATGCTTAAGGAGATATTCAAGCATGACCCACAGCATCCCGAGTGGTTCAGGTTGCCGGCAGGTGTCGTTCCTTTGTGCAACAACTCCTCGCGCGACCGCATCTGCGCAATGATGCCGTTGTGTGACTCGCACGGGATCGCTCCCACTTGGCAAGAGCCCGCCGGCAATGTCGTGCAGCAGTTCTTTGACAGCCTCGTGGAGGTGGCGGTCAATGCTGACGAGAAGAAGCTCCTCACCCGCGACACCACTGAGCAAGAGATGGAGTGCATCGCCACCAGGGCGGAAGAGGCGGCGGCAGCCGCGGCCGCGGGTGAATTCGGGTTCACCGTGGAGGAAGCGGACGCGGCGTTGGCCATGAGCATTGCCGAACGGGAGCAGCCCGAAGAGGAAGAAGAGCTCGCCGCACCCGACGCCGAGTCGAACGAGCCCGCCGAGGGTACGGGCGGCCCGCCACCTCCGGGGAGCTTGCCGGGAGCAGGACCCGGAACGTAGCCCCAAGTGCAGCCAAGAAGGAGCCTCAGTAGGATCGGGGATGCAGCAGGGCGGCAAGCTGGTCATCAGCCGCAGCGCCGCATGACGCGCTCCACCGCGGCAAGTACGGTCGCCGCGGGGGCGCCTCCCGTCGTAGTGGCAACTGGGGCGGGGTCGTCTCGGGCTGGCGCCGCGGTCCCCACCAAGCGGCCAAGGGATCCCTCCCCTTCACCTCGCCGCGCCGGGAGTGGGCCGAACTTCGACCTCTTCGCGCTCAGCTCCGATGAGGAAGATGAAGAAGAGTAAGATTCCCTTGCTTGTTCTTGTAGTTCTTCAACTTGCTGATCTTGTCTCGCATCGGACCTGATCCACCCTGGGCTCTCCTTTTCAGGACTCTGGCCCAGAGGGCGGCGAAGAGGGCCAAGGCTCAGGTGGTGGTCATCGAGGACGAGCCCACTGCGACGACAGGAGGCGCGTCCGAGACTACTCTGCCGGACCCGGCCATCACTTCGCAGAGCAGCCCCCAGCGCAGCCCCCATCGTAAGCGTATGGTTTACTTTCTGCTTCTGGATGCGCGTGGTTGCTCTTTTCCTTTGTTGACATCCGATCTCTGTTTTGTTTGTGCAGGAGCAGAACAGCTTGATCAGGAGGGCATGGTGATTTCCTCCGACTCGTCGCCTGCTTCGACTACGCCGCCAAGGGCGGACTCCCCGGCAAGGGAGCGCCCTCCGGTAAGGGAGGAGCCTCTGGCAAGGGAGGAGTCTCTGGCAAGGGACAGCGCTAACGATCCGCCGGTGGTGGAGGCCACAACGGCAGATCCTAGCACAGGTAGCCCTTCTTGCCCGAAACTTTCCTTGTAGTCTTCTGCTGAGTTCTCTTCTCGTACACTTGTTTGATTTCTCCTTCTTCTTTGGTCGTCAGACCCGCCCTCCACGGATCCGATGGAGACCGAGGCGGGCGGCGAAGAAGACGCGCGCGGCAATACTAATGATGCCGCGGCCAACGAAGAAGGAACCGGCGCTAACGTGCCCGCCGGCGAAGAGGCTGCCAAGACTGCTGCCGAAGAAGCTGGTGGGGGATCTGGCGATCGCACTGACGGCCCTGAGGCCGCAGGAGCGTCGGGCGCTGCACCGACCGCCGATCCCTCCGCCGCTGCCACAGTGTCAGGCTCTGAGGAGCCCCAGTCCGGCGCCTATCTGAAGGCTGGCAAGGGCATCTTCATCAAGCTCCCTTGGACGTCGAGCTCCAGGGTGTCAGTGGAAGGAGAAGCTCTGGATGGGGAGGTGCTTGCCTCCGCCGGGTTGTCGATCGTCGACTCGCCGAGAAGCAGCAGCGGCGAGCCTGAGGAGGAGCGGTTGCTACGGAGGCTGTTGGCGCTCTACCGCGCCTGCCAGGTTAAGTTGGAGTCTCGGGAAGCGCTTGTCGCGAGGGCGGGCGTGGACATAGAGAAGCGTGCGGAGGAGCTCCGAGGTCTTCGTCAAGAAACTCTCCGGGCCTTGGCGGAGGAGCGGGAGCAGCTTGCCGAGGAACGGAAGGCCTTCCTCCTCGAGAAGGCCGAAGCTGAAGAGCAGCAGCGGCTCACCGGCGAGAAGCTGTACGCGCGAGAAGGCGAGCTGACTCAGCGGAAAGTGAACCTCGACAGCCACGAGGAGGAGCTTGCCGCACGCGAACGGGCACTTGGCGAAACGCTCCAAGGGGCAAAGGATAAGGCTGCGGCCGCCGAGGCCGCCAAGAAAGAATTGGAGGCAAAGGTGGAGCAGCTAGAAACTGATATGAAGGTTGGTGGCGAAGAGCTTGCCGCCCTCAAGCTAGAGCGCGAGAAGGACGCCCTTGCCCACGGTGAGCTGCAGGGCCGACTCGCCGAGAGGGGTAAGGAATTGAGCGCCGCCAAGGATTCCAACGCCGATCTGACGCTGAAGCTGGCCACCTTGACGGAGACGTTGGACAGCGCCAGGAAACGGGAGGCGGACCTGAAGAAGGACATCGAAGCCAACGAGGCGCTACTGGCGAGGGCCGCCGAAACCCAGAATCTTCTCAGAGATACTGAGGAGCTCTGGACGGAGGGCCTCGTGGACATTGCTGCAACCATCGAAGAGGAGCTGGTGCAATTGGGGGTGGAAGGCTTCGGGTACTCCTCCGACGAGAACCTCCAACCCAGCGCCAAGCTCACTCTGTTCTTCAAAGGCGTGGCGGCAGCGCTCCAGCAACTCCGGGAACGGATCCCAAAGCAGTTGGCCGACGAGTCACGCTCGATTTGTGCCGGAGTTCTGGAGAAGGTGCTGGTGAAGGTGGCCTTCCGCAATCCGGGCCTTAACCTCACAAATGTCCTTAGGAATCTGCCGGCGGACGCTGATCTTGGCGCACTTAAGGCCCTCGTCGCACCCACCGTCGACAGGGTGAACGAGATCAAAAGGGTTGACGGTGGTCGCGTAGATTAGGCCGTCCGTTTTCTTCTTTTCTTGTCGCTGCCAGTCATGTCATGGGAACACTTTATTAGAGGCGCGACAAGTTATTTTTGTAACATAACTCTATCTTAGGCAACAAATAGCTGTGTTACTTCCTTTACTTGACTCTTGGCTTTGTATGGTCCTGCCCTACGCTTTC
Organism: Triticum dicoccoides; assembly: GCF_002162155.2. Classification (NCBI taxonomy): domain Eukaryota; kingdom Viridiplantae; phylum Streptophyta; class Magnoliopsida; order Poales; family Poaceae; genus Triticum; species Triticum dicoccoides. The sequence continues at coordinate 402,905,261 of NC_041388.1, read as the reverse complement.
TAGGGAAACTTGCCGGAGCAGGCACCCTTGCCGCGAGCGCCGAGTGCGGAACTTCAGTAGCCTGCTGGCGGGGTCACTACCGACAAGCAACCTTGTCGCAACTAGTTGCAGCTTGCTTAAGTTGTTGAGCGGACTCGAAACAAAGTAAGGGCGCTAGCGGCTCACTAAAGTTGCTGAGCGGACTCGAAGCAAAGTAAGGGCACTAGCAGCTCACTTAAGTTGTTGAGCGGACTCGAAACGAAGTAAGGGCGCAGCTAGCTGTGAATTGGTTCCTCCGCGCACAGGTTTTCCATACAAAGCACGGTCGTTCAAGGAAAATAACTCAAAAACTGATTGCTCAAGCTTTAGCAACTTAGCTTTTCTGTCGCCTACTTCCCGGCAAGGAGAAACTTCTTTCTCTTTTTTTTGAACGGCCTGGCCCACACACCATTATCTTCTCCTTCCCTCCCCGGTAAAACTTGTGGGCGAGGGAACCTTCCTTCTTTCGAGAAAGAGACAGAGAAATAAAGTAATGACATGGAGCCTTGGGCTCGTTATCGCTTACCGGGGTCTGGTGCTGCACAAAGTGTCAGATAATATATGCGAAAAAGGATTATAGCATAAGGAAACTGACAAGATGTGCGGGGCACATGAACTTTACTAGTGCACGGGGTCTGCGCCCGGCTCTGTACAAAGGATTACATGCAACAGCGGCAAGACTTGTACAGAAAGGTGGTTGCCGGACGGGGTTTGGCAACCGCGCCTTACGGGTAAAACTTACGAAGATGCTCGATGTTCCAGGAGTTGCTCACCGGAATTCCATCTTCGGTCTCAAGGCGGACAGCGCCGGGCCTAGTGACTCGTTTTACCCGATAAGGGCCTTCCCACCTCGGCGTCAACTTGTTGGAATTCTTGGCCGACTGAACACGCCGAAGAACAAGGTCGCCTTCCTCGAAACTCCTGGCATTGACTCTGCGGCTATGTTAGCGGTGCAGAGCTTGCTGGTAGCGAGCGGCTTGCACAGCAGCCTGGAGACGGTCTTCCTCAAGGAGCAGCGCGTCATCTTGCTGCAGCTGCTCTTGCTCGAGCTCATCATAAGCGAGCACTCGAGGTGACCCGTATACGAGTTCCGTGGGGAGAACTGCCTCCGCTTCATAGACTAGAGCGAAGGGTGTCTGGCCAGTGGCTCGATTTGGCGTCGTCCTGATCGACCAAAGAACCACCGGCAGCTCCTCGATCCAGTTTCTTCCGCACTTGTGCAGCCTGTCGAAAGTTCTGGTCTTGAGGCCTCGCAGCACTTCAGCGTTTGCCCTCTCCACTTGACCGTTGCTTCTCGGATGAGCAACAGAAGCGAAGCAGACCTTGGCGCCAAGATCTTGGACGTACTGCATGAAGGTGCGGCTCGTAAACTGCGTGCCGTTGTCGGTGATGATCCTGTTCGGGATCCCGAAACGGCAAACAATCGACCTGAAGAACTTGACTGCTGACTGTGCTGTCACCTTCCTCACTGGTTCCACTTCCGGCCACTTTGTGAACTTGTCGATTGCAACGTACAAGAACTCAAAGCCCCCGACAGCTCGGGGGAAGGGGCCGAGGATGTCGAGCCCCCAGACCGAAAATGGCCAGGATAAAGGGATCGTCTGGAGAGCTTGAGCTGGCTGGTGTATCTGTTTGGAATGGAACTGGCACGCTTCACACTTGGTTACTTGTGCAGTTGCATCCTGGAGGGCTGTCGGCCAGAAGAAGCCTTGTCGGAATGCTTTGCCGACAAGTGCTCTTGCGCCAATGTGGTGACCACATATGCCTCCATGTATCTCTGCCAACAGCTGTTGTCCATCTTCCCGGCGAATGCACTTCAATTTCATACCGTTGAGTCTTATTCTGTACAGTGTGCTGTCGACAAACTTGTACATACTTGACTTCCGGGCTACTTTTTCAGCTTCTTCTTGCTCTTCGGGAAGCTCTCTTGTCTGAAGGAAACGGACAATCGGCTGCGCCCATGCTGGAGCTTGCGGCTCGACAACAAGGACTAAAGGCATATCTGTTGCTGCGGGAACATCCGCTTCTACGGCAAGAACCTGTGGTACCGCCGGAGCGCGATATTCCCCGGGAGCGTTTGCTTCGACGGAACAAACCATAAGGTTTGCCGGAGCAGACTGCCCCTCAGCATCCTTGGTGTTGATCTTGGGGACTTTCTTGGCGGCGGCTTCGGGAAGCTCTGCCGGAAAGTAGTCGCCAGAAACCAACTTCCTCTCTTATTCTGCCCAGTTGAAGGTGTTACGGATGGTTGAGTCAGCTTGAGCACAAAGATCCCCAGTTCCACAGGCAACTTTAGTGCAGCGCATTTCGACAGGCCATCAGCAATGTCATTCTGAGCTCTTGGGATATGCTCCATTTGTAGGCCGTCAAAGCACTCTTCTAGCTTCCTCACTTCATCAACATATGCTTCCATCAACGGCTCTGGTAGTTCTTGTTCACTTGGCGGACGACAAGCTGTGAGTCACCCCTGACAATTAGCCTCTTGATCCCAAGGTCGGCTGCGATTCTGAGACCGGCAAGTAATCCTTCATACTCTGCAGTATTGTTGGTTGCTTGCTCTTTGGGAAAGTGCATCTGGACTATGTACTTGAGGTGCTCTCCGGTGGGTGCGATAAGCAGCACGCCAGCACCGGTGCCTTGCAGCGAGAAGGCACCATCAAAGTACATCAGCCACTCCTTGCTTGTCTCCTTGACGGGGATGCTCGTCTCTGGAATTTCTTCATTTGGAGTTTGCGTCCACTATGCTATGAACTCTGCCAGTGCCCTGCTTTGGATTTGCAGTGCTCTCAAACTTGAGGCCAAAGCTTGACAGTTCCAAAGCCCACTCGACAATCCTGCCTGTTGCTTCTGGATTCTGCAGTATCCTTTTCAGCGGAAAGCGAGTGACAACTGTGATCTCGTGTGCCTGGAAGTAATGGCGCAGCTTTCTCGAGGCCATGAGAAGGCCGAAAAGCAACTTTTGCACACCAGAGTACCTCGACCTAGCCCCCTGGAGTAGGGAGCTGACAAAGTAAACTAGGCGCTGCACCATCTTCTTCTCAACGTCCTTGCATATCTGCGCAGATCCATCTTTGTCGGGACCAGAGCTTGCCGGACCGGAGCTTGCCGGACCGGAGCCTGTCGGAGAAGCCCCCTGCTTGTCGCTGGATTTACTTGCCGCGGCTGCTGGTTCATCGTCTGCCTCCCTCTCCGCTACTAACGCAGCACTAACCACTTGATTGGTTGCCGCTAGGTACAACAGCAACTTTTCTTGTGGCTTAGGTGCGACAAGTATTGGATTGGAGGTCAGGTACTTCTTCAAGTCCTGCAGCGCAGCCTCTGCTTCCGGAGTCCATTTCATTGGACCTGCCTTTTTCAATATTTTGAAAAATGGCAGGGCGCGCTCAGCAGACTTAGAGATAAATCTGCTGAGAGCAGCCACGCAACCGGCAAGCCTTCGCACATCCTTGACGCGCTTCGGTGCTTCAATCCGCTCGATGGCCTTAATCTTGTCGGGGTTGGCTTCAATTCCCCGCTAAGACACAAAGAACCCGAGAAGCTTGCCGGAAGGGACTCCAAACACGCACTTCTCGGGGTTGAGCTTAAGGTTGATCTTGCGCAGATTTGCAAAAGTTTCTTCTAAATCTCGGATCAGGGTAGCCTTGTCCTTGCTCTTGACCACTATATCATCCATGTAGGCTTCCACATTTCTGTGTATCTGTGGCTCAAAAGTGACATGGACTACTCTTGCAAATGTTGAACCAGCATTCTTCAACCCAAAGGGCATCCGTACAAAACAGTATGTGCCACAAGGGGTGATAAATGCGGTTTTCTCCTCATCCTCTTCTGCCATGAAGATCTGATGGTATCCTGAATACGCATCAAGAAATGAAAGCAAATCACATCCAGCTGTGGAGTCAACAATCTGGTCAATGCGCGGCAAGGGAAATGGATCTTTGGGACAAGCTTTATTGACATCAGTGAAGTCTATCCAAAGCCTCCATTTCCCGTTCGCCTTGCGCACGACTACGGGATTGGCCAACCACGTGGGATGGAGCACCCTTCTAACAAGGCCCGCTGCTTCCAATTTCTTGATTTCTTCTGCAATGAACTCTTGGCGCTCCACCGCTTGCTTCCTGATTCTCTGCTTGACAGGCCGCGCATGAGGACAGACGGCAAGGTGGTGCTCGATTACTTTCCTGGGAACACCGGGGATATCAGACGGTTGCCATGCAAACACGTCGACATTCGCCCGCAGGAAAGCAACGAGCACGCTTTCCTATTTGGGGTCGAGCGTGGCACTGATGGTGAAGGTACCACCAGTGCCGTCCTCCTTGGCGGGCACCTTCTTGGTCTCGGGTGGAGCTGCCATCGTCTTCTTGTACTTGCCGGTGGAGCTCGATGGTGCGTCCTCGACGGTAGCGCAGCACTCCGAAGAGGTGCGCTTGCCGGAGTGGGCATCAGAGCTCCTGCCAGACTTGGCCTTCTTCTTCCCCTCGGGAGCTTCAGTGGCAAGCGTGTGGTGATCGGCTGCGGCTGCTGCTTCCCGGTAGATCTTGTCGGCGCAGATAAGGGCATCCTTCTTGTCGCCGGGGACAGAGATGACACTTATCGGGTCTGGCATTTTGAGCACGTTGTATGCATAGTGAGAGGCTGCCATAAACTTGGCGAGCGCAGGACGGCCAAGGATCCCATTGTAGGGCAATGGAAAATCGGCAACGTCAAATGTGACCCTCTCAGTTCTGAAATTCAGCTCGCTGCCAAACGTGACCGGCAGCGTGATCTTCCCTTTCGGCTTGCTCCTTCCCGGGTTGATTCCTTGGAATGTGCCGGTCTCTTCGAGCTCGCTGTCGGGGATCTGGAGTTTGTGAAGGACCGCGGAGGAGATGAGATTCAAGCCGGCCCCGCCGTCGACTAGCATCTTTATGACCTTGAGGTTGCGGATAGTTGGTGAGACCAACATCGGCAAGCACCCGACCGCAGTTACGCGATCAGGGTGATCCCCAATGTCGAAGATGATAGTCGTGCTAGACCATTTCAGGGGCTTGCGTGACTCTATGGATGGCTCTGCTGCATTCACTTCCCGCATCCACTGTTTGAGCTGGCGGTGCGAAGTATGTAGAGAGGCGCCACCGTAGACGCACAGGACCTCTGTGGCTTTCTGAAATTCCTGCTCATCGGCCTCATCATCATCCACGTCTTCGTCATCATCGTCATCTTCATCCTTGTCGCGGCCGCGGGGGGGTCTGTCTCCTTGCCGCTGCTTGGCCTTGCCATGGCGTCCCCCCCGGCCGGGGCGCTTCTTGCCGGATTCACCAGTTCTGTCCTGGGCCTTCTCTTTGTCGCATCGCTCGTATTCAGCCTTCTGCTGCTCAGCAAGCTGTTCGACCTTCTTGCAGTTCTGGAGATCGTGACCCTTGGTGCGGTGAATCTTGCAATACTGCCTGCCGGAGCTGTCCTGCTTGTCGGCGGCTGCCACAGGATGGGCCTCCTTGTCGGAGCCGCCAGCCTTAGCTTCCTTGGCGCCACCTCCGTTGCTGGTCTGCTCGACAGCTAGCACTTCCTTACCCTTATTCCTCCTGTAGTTCCGTCACCGGCCTTTCCTTGCCGGGGCGGCATCCTCACTGTCAGATCCTCCTGCTCCTGTACTCTCTCCGGGGAGCCTCCTCCCCTCTTCAGCACGTGCACACTTGTCAGCCAGGGGGTAAAGCTTGCTGACGTCTCTGATCTTACACATCGCCATCTCCTCCCTCATCCTTCGATTTTGCACGTTCTTGTCACACCCTAGCTAGTCATGCATTAGAGTGTGTGCATCATGTTTAAAATTCCATTTAACTTGAAATGGGGATCTGTGAAACCCTCAGAATCATTTCTGAAAATGACCCAAATAAAAATTTCTCCAAAAGGGTCCAAGAAAATGCTCATGTTGATCTCTGAAAATATTGGACAGAGATAAAAATCAAACCAATATTTTCAGTGGCTCATGGACATTTATTTTGGGCATTTGGAATTAATGCATAAATATTTGCTTTGGAAATATATTTCTATATATATATAAATATATGTCCAAATATTATGCCAATTATAAAGGAGCTCTGGAATAATATATCTAGCCCCTGCAAAAATTGGCATAAGTTAAATAAATGATTTAATATATTATTTAAATCAAAACAAATGTCAGAAATTAGAAAACAGAAAAAAAATAAAAGGGAGAAGCTTACCTGGGCTCCTCCCTGTGCAGCCCATCCAGCTGGCCGGCCCAGCCAGCAGGCGGCCCAGCCCGCCTCCCTCCTCTGTCGTCTTCGTCCCGACAGAGGGAGGGGAGTGTGGCCGGCGCGCGCGCCCGCCACCGCGCCACGCCACCTCTCTCCCTGCCTGCCTGCCCTCCCCTCCTCGCCTCGATGCCCTGGACGACGCCACGCCTCCCCCCCTGCTCTCTCTCACTCTCCCCCGGCTCTCCCCTCCTCTCCCTCGCTCTCTCTCTCACACGGCCGAACACCACCGTCGCCGCCGTTCGCC
>NC_041388.1:402867978-402898661 GCF_002162155.2 Triticum dicoccoides | reverse complement strand
TCCCCCCGGCTTTCCCCTCCTCTCCCTCGCTCTCTCTCTCACACGGCCGAACACCACCGTCGCCGCCGTTCGCCATAGCAGCCGACTCCGGCCACCCCTCGCTCCCCCGACTAGCTCAGGAGCTCCGCCTCGACCTCCTCTTCCTCCCCACCGCTCCACGGGCCTCCGGAAGCCCTGCATCGCCGCCACGTCGCCGTTCCCCTCTTCGGGCTCCGACCATCATCGCCGACGAATTCGCCGTCTCCAGCGCGTCTCCGAGCCCGCTTCGACGCCCACTGCAACCGCGGTGAGCCCCCGAGTCGTTTCCCCCTTCTTCCCGGGTCTCTTTCGACCTCTAGGCCTTAGCCCCACCTTGGCCGAGAGCTCCACGCCGCCGGCGATGTCGCCGTCGTGGCCACGGTCACCGTAGCGCCCAACTGAGCACACTATCGTGCTCCACGCCTCACTAGGAGCACGCAGCATGCACCAACGCCTCCCCAAACCCCCTGCAATGCCGACTCCGACCGCACCCGAACTCCGGCGGCCGCAGCCGAGCTCGCCGCCGTCGACTCCGGCCACCCCAGGCCCAGCCACGGCCACCGTTCGACGCGCGGGAGCAAGAGCTCTCCAACGAGCCCAAGAATGGCCTCGCCCGTGCCCTGTAGCGCGATCCCGCATCGCGCCGCCGTCTCGGGCCTCGCCGGCGTCACGTCGCCGGTGGGTTTGACCCACCTTGACCATGGCAGGAACCCCCTGAGTCCCTGACAGGTGGGCCCAGCCCTGTAGCTAATTAGGATTAGCGCTAACCACTGTTAGTTAACCCCCTGACACTGACCAGTGGGCCCCAGCGCCACTAATTAGTAATTAGTAATTTAACCCTGTCTAACCGCCCTGTCACTGACGTGTGGGCCCCACACGTCAGGTTTGACCTCAGCCAGCCGCAGTTGACCACTGACGTCATGATGACGTCATGCTGGCGCAATAATTATATTTCTGGATTTAAATTAAATCAGGAAATTCCAGAATATTATTTAAACTTCAAAAATTCATAACTTTTATTCTGTAACTCCAAATTGGACAAATTATATATGAAAAATGATCAGAAAAATCCAATCTATCCATCTGTACTATTTTCATGCATGATCAAACAAGTTAAATTGATGTTTTAAGCAGAACAAGGAAAAGCACTTTAAAAGGCCATATTTGAATTTGAAATTTGAATCCTTGATTCAAATTTGCTCAAACCCTTCTGGTTTTAGTTGCATTAGCCCAACACACTCATATTGCCATGTTTCATGCATGCATCATATTGTTGCACATTGTTTGGTGATGGTTATGTATCGGTGTCCTTTGCGACAGGTTCTGCCTCCGAGGAGTACCGTGATTACCCTAACGAAGAACCGTATCAGTGCATCGAACCATCAGGCAAGCAACCAACCATTTGATCATATCGATACAATCCCATGTTCTCGCTCCTGCTCTCTTTTACTGCATTAAGACAACGCGTTTCAAACTGCTGTGTGCTACGGTAGTTGAACCCATTTCCTCTGCATGACCTGTCATTGCCTCAGTAACTAGATGAAACCCACTAGCATGTGTAGGAGTTGTTTGAGCCATATGTATGTGTTGTTCCTACCTTGCTATGCCTGCTATGCTTAGAGTCGTGTCAGGTCTGGTTCATCTGGGTGATGGGCTAGAGTGAAATGATTATGTCGGTAACGAGAGTGGTGTGGTGAACACGATTTGGTAAAAGTATCGATGAGAGGCCATGTAGGAGTACATGGTGGGTTGTTTCATTGAAGCCGACCTTAAGCACTGAGATCTGTATGCGTGATTTAAGATACAGCTACTACCATGCATTGGGCCCTGAAATATGACCCCGCTCGACTTCTTATTCACCCTAGCTCTCTGTCCAGGAGTTGCAAGTAGTTTCTGGTGTTTGTAGCCTACTGGAGGCCGTGGACAGCGCTGACCGTAGGGGTGGGATGTGATGCGGTAGGTACGTGGTCGGGTGTACCGAATACCCGTTAGGTATCTCGGGAACCCTGTTCACATCGTTCGGGGCCGTATGGGAAACCCCGGCCGGACTCCCTGCGGATGGAACCTGAATAGGCGATAAACCTGGACTAGAGGCTTAAGTGTTTAGGTAGGTCGTGGTCTACACCCACGTCGGTTTTCGCTTGAAGTCTGCCGAGCACATGTCGTGTGCAGACGCTAAGTGGTGGAAACATGTATGAAGAAGTACACCCCTGCAGGGTTATCATAATCTATTCGAATAGCCGCGTCCACGGTAAAGGACTACTTGGTTGCCTATACAGTTCATAGACAAGTAAATGGAAACTGTTAAAAGCCTCAAGATAAGTGTGAGTGCTGAGGATGGCTCTTCCGTAGGAAGACGGAGGTGGATCCTCGGTAGTGTATTGAATTGGTGAGTAGTGGACTCGTGTGCGCAAAACCATTTCAAGTTGGAGTATCGTAGGATAGTCTAGCCAAGAGTCAAAGCTGGCTTGCTGCAATAACTCCACCAACCCTTCTTGATAATATGCATGTATGTAGGATCTGATGTAAGTCTTGCTGAGTACCTTTGTACTCATGTTGCTATAATCTACATTTTTACAGAAGACGCTGCAACCCCTTCTGATGGGTTCTATGTAGACGTTGACATCAACGAGTAGGCTAAAGACCCAGGTGGTGAACCTGAGCTTGTGAAGGACCACGTAGTATAGCTAAGGCTTTCCAAGCCTCTTTTATTTTACTAGTTGTCTGTACTCAGACAAGTTACTTCCGCTGCTGGTTTGTATGACTGTATGACTTGTATGTTGGGTCGTGAGACCCGTACCTGTGTGTATGTTATGTATGGCTCCCTGAGCCTTAAATAAGTACTTGTGTCGTAGAGTCATGTTGTGATGCTTCGTTGTATTTGCACATATCGAGCATATTGTGTGTATGATTGAAATGCTTGGTATGTGTGGGATCTGACTATCTAGTTGTTTATCTTTAGTAGCCTCTCTTACCGGGAAATGTCTCCTGGTGTTACCGCTGAGCCATGGTAGCTTGCTACTGCTCTGGAACACTTAGGCTGGCCGGCATGTGTCCTTCTTCGTTCCTGTGTCTGTCCCTTCGGGGAAATGTCACGCTTTGAGTACCGGAGTCCTGTTAGCCCGCTACAGCCCGGTTTCCCGGAGTCCTGCTAGCCCAGTGCTACAGCCCGGACCCACTTGCTGATGACCGACACGTTCGAAGCTGGGTCATGGATGCCTGTCCCTGTAAGTTTGTGCCACTTTGGGTTTACGACTAGTCATGTCAGCTCGGGCTCTTTATCATATGGATGCTAGCGACACTATCATATACGTGAGCCAAAAGGCGCAAACGGTCCCGGGCAAAGGTAAGGAGACACCCGTGGGGATACCGTGCGTGAGGCCGCAATGTGATATGAGGTGTTACCGGCTAGATCGATGTGACATCGAGTCGGGGTCCTGACAGTTCTGATGGAACGCGCTAATGATCGCGGCGGGGTGGACGTCTGGGATGTTGTGCTGTACACGGCCGAATCTTTGAATGTACTTGCGCAGTGGCTCTCCTTCCTTCTGGGTGAGCAGATGAAGATCGCTCTCTTGGCCATGTGGCTTGTGGCCGCCTGTAAAGGCGCCGACAAACTGATGGCACAGATCAGCCCAGGAAGATATGGAGTTGTCCGGCAAGTGCATGAGCCAGGATCTGACATTAGGCTTGAGCACCAGCGGGAAGTAGTTGGCAAGGATCTTGTCATCTCGTCCCCCGGCAGCTTGCACTGCAATGGTGTAGATGCTGAGGAACTCCGACGGATGCGTCTTGCCGTCGTAATTCTCCGGTATGTCTGGCTTGAAATTCTTTGTGTTGGGCCACTGGACTTGCCGCAGCTCACGGGTGAACGCAGGACATCCTACTGCGTACGATAAATCGCCTGGTTCCCCTGGCGCATGCATGTCAACAGAGAGCCCGGCGCGCTTGTCGGATTGACGTCGCGCTTCTCTTTGGCGCTCGATGCGGGTCCGAGCGTCTTCTTTTTGTCGTTCATGGAGAACTTGGCGCTGGTCGCAACGAGCTCGTGGGTCCGATGACGCGGTGGAGCCGCTGTTGGGGTGGTCCCGGCGAGCCGGCGATTTTGGCCTTCGTAGTGGAGAGTGCATGGAAGTCGCACCTCCCTCAGTCTTGTTGCCATCAGCCCGTGTCTGGCAGTCCTACCGCGGCAGCGAGGTGCTTGGTCGCCGCGTAGTGTCGCCGTTAGCGAAGCCGATGAGGCTCTGGATAGTGGCCCTCCATTCGTCGGTCTTGTCCGCCGTCGGAGGATAGTCCGGGAGCAGCTGGGCCCGCGCCAAGGCTTCTGCTGGGGTGGCGGGCGGCAAAAGTGAGCGGTGCAAGGAGAGGGGCATGCTCGGACTCCTAACCAAGTTAGAAGGAGCAGCGTCCCGTCCCGGCGACCGTACCTCGCTGGGGCCAGCATGCTGGCGTGCATGCTGGTCTTGAACGCCGTGCGAACCGCCAGCTTGATCTTGGGTCAGCGGGCGTATGGCGCTGCGAACGCTATGACGCTGCTGGTCCCGCGCCTCTTGAGAGGGACGCGGTGCGCGCATGGACGCCGAGGTCTGTGCCGCCTTGTCCTTGGACTTGGCAGCACTATGGGCAGCCTCATCGACGCCCATTCCTCCGCCGGTGTCCACTCCACCACCCGTTTGCTCCGGAGGCGGTGGAAGCGACGCGGACGGAACAGCTGCCTCCGAATTCTTCTTCTTCGGTGGCATGTCGACGAAGACGATGAAGATCTAGCTTGCGTGCACGCCGGATCGGGTTCGCACGATCTCGACGCCCCCTACCTGGCGCGCCAGAGATGTCGGGGGTGATGCTGATTCCCGCCAACACCTATGGGGACAGGGCCCCTTTCGGTTCGGTGGGGGGCGGAGAGCGCACAAAGAGCGGATCGAGGCAGTGCATGCGGGGGGGGGGGATTTTTACCCAGCTTCAGGCCGCACGGATGCGTAAAACCCTACTGTTGCTTGTTTTCGTATATTGGATTCTTGCTCAGGAGCGATGAACGCTGCCAGACTGAGCGTGAGAGTGTTCCTCTGAACTCCCGAATCGCGGAACCCTCTCTCTGAACTCCTGAATCGCGGACCCCTCTCCCCGAACTCCTGAATCGCAGAACCTCCTCTACGTTGCGCTAGGGCCTCCTTTTATACTTTCAAGGGGTCACCCACAGGTGGCAACATAGACTAGAAGGGTAAAAGTGGAAAAGGATGCGGTAGGTGCAACTACCGCTACTGTGGATACAGTGCACCCTACCTAACTCTGACGGCAGGGGACAAGGGCATTAAATGCATATCTGAGTCTCCTAAACAGTGCAAAGGGTGACCGTTAGGAGTGCCACCGTTTGCCACGATGGGCTTCTCTTCATCTCTGCTTGCCACCACGTACCCCTGGCTGCACGGCCTCCCGCCACGTGTGCTTGGGAGAGTCCTAGAGCGACACGTTAGCAGGTGAGCTGGAGCGCGGGCACGAAGTGGGGGTTTCCCGCGGCAAGCTCCTTGCCGTGGCTGTCATCTTGTCGCGTCCGGAAACTTGTCGCTCGCCGGATCTTGCCGGGACGTAGGGCGCGTCGCGGCAAGCTTTCTTGGTATGCCTCGAGTGGTCTTCCCGGCAAGCTCCTCTTGCCGGGGTCTTGTCTCTTCCCGGCAAGATCCTCTTGCCGGGGCCTTGGCTGGCCTTCCCAGCAAGCTCCTCTTGCCGGGGCCTCGGTTGGCCTTCCCGGCAAGCTCCTCTTGCCGGGGCCTTGGTTTGAGTACTTTGTTCTTGAATGGTCTTCAAGGGAACCACGGAGGGTCCTGGCGGTCACCCGGCAAGCCTTGCCGCGGGGCGCTGCAACTGCCCGTGCACGAGTTCGGGGTAATAGGGTACCCCTATTCTACTCACCGACAAGGAAGCAAACAAATAAGCGCATGGCAACCTCTGCTTCCCTCTGCGAAGGGCCTATCTTTTACGTTTATGTATTTACTTTTATGCAAAGAGTCAAAGTTTTTCTTCTATTCCTTTTTATTTTCTCTTTTGGCAAGCATCATGTGGTGATGAAAGATCTAGGCACATATGTCCAGTTGAATATAGATAGCATGAGTTATTATTGTTGACATCACCCTTGAGGTGAGTATGTTGGGAGGCGAAACTATAAGCCCCTATCTTTCTATGTGTCCGGTTGAAATGTTTTGCTCATGGGTATGAGGTGAGTGTTAGCAATCATAGAAGACTATATGATGGTTGATTATGTGGGCTTGCTTAAAAGGCTCTGACATGTGACCCTTCCAGAGAAGATGACGAATTGTAGTTGCAAAGTTGACTGAGAACATAGTTTGTTGGTTTCTAATAGAGTTTTTGCTTTATACTTCGATTGTGTGATGAACTATTACTTATTCATGAGAAGTGTATGATAAAAGTCCGATGTTTAATTTTGTTGTTGTTGTAATAATCAACATGATGCTTCTATGTCCGTATTTTTTTATCGACACCTCTCTCTCAAAGCATGTGGACATGTTTTTCGATTTCGGTTTTCGCTTGAGGACGAGCGAGGTCTAAGCTTGGGGGAGTTGATACGTCCATTTTGCATCATGTTTTCTTACTATTAGTTACAATGTTTTTATCCATAATAATGCTTTTGGAGTAATTATAATGCCTTTTCTTTCATAATTTGCAAGGTACACACCAAGAGGGAGAATTTCAGCAGCTGGAAATCTGGATCTGAAAAAGCTACGTCAGGCCACCTATTCTACACAACTCCAAATGAGCTGAAACTCCACGAGGATTTTTTATGAATTATTTAAGAATTATTGGAGCCAATAAACACCATAGGGGGGCCACCAGGTGGGCACAACCCACCTGGGCGCGGCAGGCCCTCCTAGCGTGCCCTGGTGGGTTGTGGCCTCCTCGGCCCACCTTTGGTGCCCATCTTCTGGTATATAAGTGACTTTGACCTAAAAAATTAAGGAAAAGACTTTCGGGATGGAGCGCCGCCGTCTCGAGGCGGAACTTGGGCAGGAGCACTTTTGCCCTCCGGCAGAGCGATTCTGCCGGGGGAACTTCCCTCCCGGAGGGGGAAATCATCATCGTCATCATCACCAACAACTCTCTCATCTTGGGGAGGGCAATCTCCATCAACATCTTCAACAACACCATCTCATCTCAAACCCTAGTTCATCTCTTGTATTCAATCTTGTTACTGGAACTATAGATTGGTGCTTGTGGGTGACTAGTAGTGTTGATTACATCTTGTAGTTGATTACTATATGGTTTATTTGGTGGAAGATTATATGTTCATATCCAATATGCTATTTAATACTCCTCTTATCATGAGAATGTTTATCATTTGTGAGTAGTTACTTTTGTTCTTCAGGTCACGGGAGAAATCATGTTGCAAGTAATCATGTGAACTTGATATGTGTTCGATATTTTGATAGTATGTATGTTGTTATTCCCTTAGTGGTGTCATGTGAACGTCGACTACATGAAACTTCACCATATTTGGGCCTAAGGGAATGCATTGTGGAGTAGTAAATAGATGGTGGGTTGCGAGAGTGACAGAAACTTAAAGCCCGGTATATGCACTACTCCGTAAGGGACCGATTGGGTCCTAGAGTTTAATGCTATGGTTAGAATTTATTCTTAATACTTTTATCATAGTTGCGGATGCTTGCGGGAGTGTTAATCATAAGTAGGAGGTTTGTTCAAGTAAGAACAGAACCTAAGCACCGGTCCACCCACATACCAAATTATCAAAGTAGCGAACGCAAATCAAACCAACATGATGAAAGTGACTAGATGAAATTCCCGTTTACCCTCAAGAATGCTTTGCTTATCATAAGAGACCGTTTTGGCTTGTCCTTTGCCTCAAAAGGATTGGGCTACCTTGCTGCATACTTGTTAATATTATTGTTACTTGCTCGTTACAAATTATCTTGCTATCAAACTACTCTGCTACTTACAATTTCAGCACTTGCAAACATTACCTTACTGAAAATTACTTGTCATTTCCTTCTGCTCCTTGTTAGGTTCGACACTCTTACTTATCCAAAAGAGCTACAATTGATCCCCTATACTTGTGGGTCATCAAGTTTATAGTACTGGTTCAGCCCCTCCCGGTGGAGGTAAAGGCCTACTCTAGTTTGGGGTTGTATTGCTTGGGTTTCGATTACCAGGGAGCAAATACGCTTGACCTGGTTCTCAACTTGTTGTTTCTTGAGTTAACCCGCCACCGGGTCACCCCTTTATATACAAAGGTTGATGCCCGGCGGCTTACAGAGTCCCGACCGGCTCATACACAACGTGTCCGGCTCAGTGACTAACTAAGCTTGGTTTACAATACAAGTTATACATGTGGCGGTTCATCCTCTTGGGCCTCAAGTCGCCTCTGGGTCTTGGGTCGTCAATAGTCTTGCTATGACCCACCATCCTCACTGATAGGTCGCCAGTGGTATGACCCGGCCCCTCCTAGGCGGTTCATACCCAGTAGTTATATCCCCAACACAGTTCATACGGTGTCATCTCAACGAATTTAGATGGTGCCCTATTTAACGTGAATGCAGCTGTCTCTAATGCATAACCCAAAAACGGTAGTGGTAAATCGGTAAGAGACATCATTGATCGCACCATATCTAATAAAGTACGGTTACAATGTTCAGACACACCATTACGTTGTGGTGTTCCAGGTGGTGTGAGTTGTGAAACTATTCCACATTGTTTTAAATGAAAGCCAAACTCGTAACTCAAATATTCACCTCCGCGATCAGAACGTAGAAACTTTATTTTCTTGTTACGATGATTTTCCACGTCACTCTGAAATTCCTTAAACTTTTCAAATGTTTTAGACTTGTGTTTCATTAAGTAGATATACCCATCTCTGTTCAAATCATCTGTGAAGGTCAGAAAATAACGGTACCCGGCGCGTGCCTCAACACTCATCGGACCGCATACATCGGTATGTATTATTTCCAATAAGTCTCTGGCTCGCTCTATTGTTTTGGAGAAAGAAGTTTTAGTCATTTTGCCCATGAGGCATGGTTCGCAAGTATCAAATGATTCCAAAATGCATCCGTATGAAATTTCTTCATGCGCTTTACACCAATATGACCTAAACGGCAGTGCCACAAATATGTTGCACTATCATTTTCAATTTTGCATCTTTTAGCATCAATATTATGAATACTAGATGAATACCCCGCGCGTTGCGACGGGACATGATAATCCCCAAGTGTAGGGAATCATCGTAGCAATTTCCAAAGGTGGAAGTGATAAGTATGTAGTGTCGAACCCACAAGCAGCTAAAGGTGAGATCAATATTCTCTCAAGCCCTATCTACCACTGATACGACTCTACGTATACCGGACGTTTGCTTCCAACGAGCAACGAGAAATAAAATTACGTTGTCGATATGAAGAGGATAACTTTGCATGATATCGGAGAGCTAAAATATAAAAGTAGGTGTTGTTATCATAAAGTTAGAATATATTACTAAGTATTATAAATAGCGAGTGTGGAATAATGGTGGATCGGTGTGCGGAATTGTCCTGTGCAATTGTTAACAAGACCGATAGTTGTCATTGCAATTTCATATGAGGGAGAGGCATAAGCTAACATACTTTCTCTTCTTGGATCATATGCACTTATGATTGGAACTCTAGCAAGCATCCGCAACTACTAAAGATCATTAAGGTAAAACTCAACCATAGCATTAAAGCATCAAGTCCCCTTTATCCCATACGCAACAACCCCCTTACTCGGGTTTGTGTTTTACTCACTCACCAACCCACTATAAGCGAATCATGAATGTATTGTAACACCCTACAACGGGAATCCCTCACGCTTGCGCGACATGGAGGGCACAATAGGACAACACCAAAATAAAACATACAACTCGTACCAATCTAGATCATCAATCAACCCAAAGACAAAGGATATCTACTCAAAACATCATAGGATGGCAACACATCATTGGATCATAATAGGTGGCATAAAGCACCATGTTCAAGTAGGGATTACAGGGGGGTGCGGGAGAGTGGACCGCGTAAAAGAGATGAGGATGGTGATGATGGTGGTGATGTTGATGAAGACGATTAACGCGGCGATGGTTCCCCTCCAGATGGCACTCCGGCGCCACCGAGAGAGAGGAGGAGAGGTTCTCCCCCTTGTTCTTCCTCCTCCATGGCCTCCCCCTGGATGGGGAAAGGTTCTCCCTCTGGTCCTTGGCCTTCATGGCGATGATGGCCTCTCCAGGATACTCCTCCATGGCCACCGGTGATGATGGCCCCCTCCGGCAGGGTGCCGGAGAGGGCCTAGATTGATTTCTCGTGGCTACAGAGGCTTGCGGTGGCAGAACTTCCGATCTAGGTTTCTTTCTAGAAGTTTGGGTATATATGAGAGGTGTTGGCGTCGAGAACAAGTCAGGGGGGTCTCCGGGCTGTCCACCAGGCAGGGAGGTGTGCCCAGGGGGTGGGCGCGCCCCCACCCTTGTGGGCAGCCCGGTGATAACCCACAAGTATAGGGGATCGCAACAGTTTTCGAGGGTAGAGTATTCAACCCAAATTTATTGATTCGACACAAGGGGAGCCAAAGAATATTCTCAAGTATTAGCAGCTGAGTTGTCAATTCAACCACACCTGGAAACTTAATATCTGCAGCAAAGTGTTTAGTAGCAAAGTAATATGATAGTGGTGGTAACGGTAACAAAAGTAAAGATAGCAAAAGTAATGTTTTTGGTATTTTGTAGTGATTGTAACAGTAGCAACGGAAAAGTAAATAAGCAAGAACCATTATATGGAAAGCTCGTCGGCACCGGATCAATGATGGATAATTATGCCGGATGTGGATCGTCATGTAACAGTCATAACATAGGGTGACACAGAACTAGCTCCAATTCATCAATGTAATGTAGGCACGTATTCCGTATATAGTCATACGTGCTTATGGAAAAGAACTTGCATGATATCTTTTGTCCTACCCTCCCGTGGCAGCGGGGTCCTATTGGAAACTAAGGGATATTAAGGCCTCCTTTTAATATAGAACCGGAACAAAGCATTAGCACATAGTGAATACATGAACTCCTCAAACTATGGTCATCACCGGGAGTGGTCCCAATTATTGTCACTTCGGGGTTGCCGGATCATAACACATAGTAGGTGACTATAGACTTGCAAGATAGGATCAAGAACTCACATATATTCATGAAAACATAATAGGTTTAGATCTGAAATCATGGCACTTGGGCCCTAGTGACAAGCATTAAGCATAGCAAAGTCATAGCAACATCAATCTCAGAACATAGTGGATACTAGGGATCAAACCCTAACAAAACTAACTCGATTACATGATAAATCTCATCCAACCCATCACCGTCCAGCAAGCCTACGATGGAATTACTCACGCACGGCGGTGAGCATCATGAAATTGGTGATGGAGGATGGTTGATGATGACGACGACGACGAATCCCCCTCTCCGGAGCCCCAAACGGACTCCAGATCAGCCCTCCCGAGAGAGATTAGGGCTTGGCGGCGGCTCTGTATCGTAAAACGCGATGATTTCTTCTCTCTGTTTTTCTTTCTCCCCGAAAGCCAATATATGGAGTTGGAGTTGGCGTCGGAGGGTCTCCAGGGGGCCCACGAGGTAGGGGGGCACACCCAGGAGGGGGGCGTCCCCCACCCTCGTGGACAGGGTGTGGGCCCCCTGGTCTTCATCTTTGGCGAGGATTTTTTATTATTTATTCTAAGATATTCCGTGGAGTTTTAGGTCATTCCGAGAACTTTTATTTTCTGCACAAAAATAATATCATGGCAATTCTGCTAAAAACAGCGTCAGTCCGGGTTAGTTCCATTCAAATCATACAAGTTAGAGTCCAAAACAAGGGCAAAAGTGTTTGGAAAAGTAGATACGACGGAGACGTATCACCCGGGGGCCTAACTCTTTGACTCCGTGGTCTTCTTCTGGTCCAAAAATAAGCTCCGTCAAGTTTCAGGTCAATTGGACTCCGTCAAGTTTCTGTGCTAGTGGATATACTGATTCCCACTTTGGTCGAATGCTTGAGAAAATTTGACTGAGATACAGAGAGGCCACTACTGTTAGATTGGAGGTGACAGAACTGACAACAATCATGCTGGCGGTGGCACTAGGAAGATAGCGTTGCTCTCGGCAATATGGACTACAAAGACGCGCGGGTAGACGGATTTTTCAGAACCTTGATCGGGTTGCTTGCATGTGCCACAGTGCCAGTGGTAAGGAGCAGGAGCAGTTGGAAGATGCCACCTATGACTCCTGCAATTTTATCTTATATATAAACAATAGGGAGTTAAAGTTCATCCAAATGAAATGTAAAGGAAATTACCAACTTGCAAATTCTTGAGTTAGGCTGTGCACACAGTATGGAGTAATTAAGTTGGAGCCTAGTTGGAACAATACAAATATATAATCCGCAAGGTACCATAATCAAAATGGACTAAACTGTAAGCATTACAGATTCTGTAATTTTCTCAACAAAGCTTGTTAAAAGATGCGACGTGCTAATAAAATTTGTTAAATAAAATAAGCAAGCAAACAACAAACTATGGACTTCAAATTTTGGCATCAGGTCACTATAAGTCTACAAAGTAGAAGGTACCTGTGATTTTCTTCCGGTTTTGCATTGATCTGCACTACAGCATCAGAGTCCTGGGAGCAGCTCCACGGGATGGACCCGCCGTAATTGCCAGCGCCTTCCAGCAGCATAAAACTGCGACATGAACATGTCCGTGTCTACGACCCTGCCGTCCACACTCCGCAGCATCCAACGACGCTGGCAAGCCGAGATATACGGTCCCTATCGGGCAAACGACAAAGAGAGTGCTCGTGTCTCTGGGTGCGAGCTGATAGGTAGATGGCCATGTCCCGAGCGTTGGATGGCAAGGTTAGGTTCTATCTACGCGCATCTCCGCCCAGGATGAGCAACACCTTGACGTGATTGGCTGGAGTCTCATACTCTCGTGTCACCGTGAGTACCCGATCTATCCTCTGCACCAGACGGGACTCCAAGGCTGAGTGAGGATGGCACGAGCCGCCGCTGATCCTAAACCTCATGCTCTCATGCCGCTGTGGATAGCTGACTTAAGTGGAAATAGGATCAGGATCTGCATCCGCGGCATGTTGGGGAGCTCAGAGATGCAGAGCAGGCGGCACACCACCATTCTCTCTCTGTTCCGCCTCTCCCAAACCCCTCCCCTCCATATGGATTCAAGGTGGATGATGATGCGACCTGGAAGCGCTCGCCAAGTTCAGATTGAAGATTTCGAGATGCCAAGGATTGGTAAATAAAGGTGAGCGCTCATGTCTCTTCGAATGCCTTCATCGGTTCCAGAAACCGAGTCAATGCAACAGAAGATCTTTAATCCCAACAAAGCGTTCGACTGGAAGATCGAGAGTCAAACGGCACGCGGTGCAACATTTGGGACAGAGTTTTCCCAGTACCAAAAAAATGATGTCATCAGCAGATGACGTGGCACACAGCTAGTCAAAAAGTGGTGGGTCCGCCCTATAAGCCTATAAAGAAAAGATGATGTGGCTGGGCTGCTTATGTGGATAACTTGCATGTTAAGAAAAATAGGATAGTGGGGATGAACTATTTAGGTATTATAGATTATAGATGTGTATCAATATGATCGAGATTCAATAAACCATTTACATTGCGTGTATGACCATAGAAGGTTTTATTCATGTAAACAGAACAACAATTATTCTCTGATTTAAATGAATAATCGTATCGCAATAAACATGATCCAATCATATTCATGCTCAACGCAAACACGAACTAACATTTATTTAGGTCCAACACTAACCCCGAAAGTAGAGGGAGTGTGTGATGGTGATCTTATCAACCTTGGAATCACTTTCAACACACATCGCCACCTCGCCTTTAACTAGTCTTTGTTCATTTTGCAACTCCTATTTTGAGTTACTAATCTTAACAACTGAACCGGTATCAAATACTCTGGGGTCACTATAAACACTAGTAATGTACACATTAATAACATGTATATCAAATATATCTTTGTTCATTTTGCCGTCTTTCTTATCCGCCAAGTATTTGGGGTAGTTCTTGTCGGATTTCGGGTTCTGGCAGACCCTCTAGGTTCGAACTCTGGGGTGCACGCGGAGATCACACCACCAACCTACCTACGTCTCGTCGCCTCACAAGGATCTAAACTACACCAAGAACAACACAAGGGACACAAGGGTTTATATGGGTTCGGGCCACCATTGTGGTGTAATACCCTACTCCAGTTTCTGGTGTGGTGGATTGCCTCAAGGGCTGATAATGAACAATACAAGGAAGAACTGCCTCACGAGGGGAGGAGTTCTTGTGGTGGTGGATCTGGCTAAGGTTCTTCCTCTTCTCTCTTCTCTCGCTTCTCGCCTCGTAGGGTTCTATCAGATGCCTCTACTCTGTGGTGGCTAGTCCTATTTATAGAGCAAGGCCCTGGTCCTCTTCCCAAATATTGAGCGGGAAGGGCGTGAACAATTGGCCATTTTGAAGGGGTACATCTAGTATATTTATCCTGACTAAAGTCGGTCCTCGCCTGCCAAAGACTCTGACGGTGACGCCGGCTTGGGCTCCACAATGACCTCCTTCCTGCCGTTCTGCTAGTCTTGGTCTTGTTGCACCAAAATGGTTGCCTTTGCTTGATACTCTTGCCTGCGCTTGCTCCCTTTGCACCAAAGAGGAAACAAGGACTCTACGCAGGCTGGCGCCCGCCTGGCGCCCGCCCGGTCTCGGTCGTCATGGCTTACGTCATGGACACCTCGTGAGGTACCCTGCCTTGATCTCTCCGCCTCCTCGTGAGCCAGCCTGACGAGGCCGTGCCTGAGGAAGCTTTCTGTCATCCGCCCCGCAAGGCTTGGCCCCTCGCGAGGGTCTTGAGCTTGTGTTGATTAAGATGGGCCGTACTGGGCCACTCCTTGAGCGACGCTGCAGGTCGCAGGCAGGCAAGTCTGGGTACCCCCGTTCCCAGAACGCCAATAGTAGCCCCCGGGCCCAAGGCGCGCCTGGACTTGGCTTAGCAGAGAAGCGAAGGGGCAAGTGCGAAGCGCTGCGGGCCCCAACAGCCTACTGCCTTGGGCGCCGCGTGGTGATTGATTGGACGTGGGCGTCCTGGCTCCCCCACGACGCCTCGGCAACTGCACGAATTGACAAGTCCCAGCATGAAAAATGGGTCACGATTACCTGTGATCATGGAGGCCGGCGGTTGGCCTCCC
Organism: Triticum dicoccoides; assembly: GCF_002162155.2. NCBI lineage: Eukaryota > Viridiplantae > Streptophyta > Magnoliopsida > Poales > Poaceae > Triticum > Triticum dicoccoides. Next base: position 402,883,390 of record NC_041388.1, on the reverse strand, counting down.
CCGGCTATATGTACAGAATGGCGCGGGCCTTTCCAGTCCATCTCTTCTTGCTTCTCCTTCTTCTCCATCCTTGCCCTTGCTCCACATTGCGACAATGGCTCCGATCCGCCGGTTTTCCGCAGAAGAGAAAGGAAAGGCCCCCTGAGAGGGTCCCGATCCGCTTCCGCCAAAGAAACGGCTAGCCCTCTGCCGCCGAGATGAGGGCGCCCGGCAGGAGGTGTCGAGGCCCTGGTATGAGCGGCCGCCGCCAGGGTTCTCGCTGCCCTTGTACGCCCGCATTGAGGGCCCTGAAGGAGTTAACGCCGAGCGCCACGGACGATGCCGCCGTCGGCGTCGGCAGTGCATGTTGTTCCTCCCGGAGTTCATGCCGAGGGCTCCTCCCGAGAGCTTGTGCTCCACGCCGCCATGCTCCTCAGTCTTGGATTCACCTTCCTCCCTCCTTCACCTTCGAGATCCCGTAGAGGGGCTCTCTAGAGCTCTGGCTGCAGCACCCCTGTGACCGGAGCGGAGGTTGCGGTCGTCGCTCCGGGCAAGGTCTTCATGACCCGAGGCTGGGGCGAGATCCTCCGGGTCTGCCAGATGAGGGGCGCCCTTGTGATCCACCTGGAGTACGATGGTGCTTCCTTGATGTTCTTCAAGGTCTTCGACGTGGAAGGACGCCGCCTGGAATGTTGCCTCGAGAAGGGCGGTCGTGGCGTCGTCGTCGCGAGGACTAGGCCCACCGGTCGCCCCCTCGGCAGCTCCTCGAGCAGCAGCGAAGGGGACGGAGGGTCCAGCGCGTCTGCCGAGCTTCTGGCGACTCCGGAGACGAGCAATGGCAGCTACGAGCCCCCGAGCTCGAGCCGTGCTCGGAGCCGGGCGGGCGCGTCAGGCTCCCAGCGCCGGTGATCTGGATGGGGTTGGCGCTAGTGCCTGACGGCACACTATTGATGATGGCGTCTCTTGCGGAGACGCGCGTAGTTAGCGCTCTTTAGGATTTGCTCCTTTTGTTCCCTGTGAGGAATCGAAGAACACACCCCGTGGGGGTTTGTAAGGTGCCCGCAGTTCCATTTGTATGACCCTTATCGTGAAGCAGTGCGAGATGCTCGTCCCGTCTTAGCTTAGTTCCTCCTTTCGAACCTCGCGAGGACTTGACGCTCTGCGCTGACAGGTCCCGGTCCCAAGGCAAGTCTCAGCCGTCACTGGTATGCCAGGTCGTGATGCCGTGGTCAAGGCTAGGAGGTGAGCGGCCCGGGGTCCAGTAAGAGCCCCTGAGTCACGATGCTCAGGAGGTCCCCTTTAGCGCTCAAGCAGCCATCGTTCGGTGAGAAAGGAGCGCGACGTTGCCCAAACGGGACTGCATTAGGTGTGAGGTCGGTGCTGCGATAGCTAGTATTTCCGGAGGACGACTTATCTCAGGGGTCAGAAGCCACTCCTTGGTGCGGCGCCAGGTCCGTGCATTGGCAGCTGAGGAGTTGTCGGGCGAGGTCCCCACGTGCCTCTTCCCTCTCGCCTCTGATCCCCTTCGTCCTCTACGTCCTCAGGTCCCGGCCCTTGAGCGAGCTCAGCCGTCGCTGGTATGCCAGGTCGCGATGCCGTGGACAAGGCAAGGAGGTGAGGGCTGGAGAGCCAGTAAGAGTCCATGAGTCGCGATGCTCAGGTACCCCCCTTTTAACGTGCAAGCGGTTCACGCAGACGAGAGTGAAGGAGACGCTATGAATGCCTCACCCGACTCTGCTCCTTATAGTGATCCTGCGAGTTCATCACAAGGAAAGCGAGAGTTTGCCGTTACAATTGCCGGCCAGCTGCTGGTTGCTCTGGGAGGGTGACGAGGCACTGAAGGCTTGGTGAGGTGGCCCCTTGCGGGGTTGCCGCGGCCAGAGCTCAGCCATCCAGGTTTGTCGACGTTGCAGGGACGGACCCATGCGCAAGCGTCGTGCCATTAGGGAGCAGCTACATTAGTTGGCATCAATCGAGTGGGCGATTAGGTCAAGCGCGTTAACCATGAAGGAGCGAATTCATTTAGATAGGTGCAGAAAAAGGTGAACACCGCTGGGTCGGTCCCGAGCGGCTTGGGAATGATGTAGCCCGAGGGGCGCCCCCAATAAAGTAAGCTAGAAACATGAATCGGAAGGGATACATGCCACAGGGACGGACCCGCGCGGCCTGGGAACGATGCAACCCTGAGGGCGCTCCCAGCCGAAAAGAGAAACTCGAAGGATGTCACCTGATGATGTTGAAGATGAAGGGATGCTGAAGTAGCGGACGTCGTGCACCGCGGAAGCCGATCCTCACGAGCCCCCAGGCCCAGGAGCCTCGGGAGGCTCCGGAGGCGCTGGTGGCTCCTCGCGGACCATCTCTATCTCTGCCAGGACTGTGGAATGCCTGGCCGCCTGAGCCTCCAGGATGCTCCTCATGAGGCGCTGGCGCACAGCAGCCGCGTTCGGCAGGCCGTAAGGCATCCGAACATAGCTGTGGGGTGGACCCTCGCAGCGTCCCACGCGCGAGGGCCAGAGGCGCTCCTGAGAGGCGGCTCGGTTGAGCCCTGATATGTCGATATAGACGTCCATCCCACCATCCTCGCCCGGATGGGGAGCCACGGCGGGTAAGTGGCGGCTGCCACTCATGACTCTTGACTCCTGCAGCTCCTGAATGATCTCGCTAATAAACTCCTGAGGGTTTGGTCCTCCTTGCCTTGCTCCTGCCTGAGGGAAACGTGCTTTGAAACACGCCTCCAAATGGTGCCCGAGCGCCTCCCTCGTGAGCTTAGCAAAGTCGATGGCCCTCCAGGAGAGAGCCCCCGAGCCTTGCTCGAGGAGGGCGCCAGGCGCGCCTTCCTATGCGACAGAAGGAGGCGCCCCTGGAACGAGCGCGGACTCTGAGGGGCCTGCCTCCCGAGGGTTATGACCAGGGGATGTCTTCTTCTTCTTAGGGACCACCTTGGGAAGCCCTCTTCTCCTGTGATCTGGGTCTTCAATTGACGCGGCTTGAAAAGCACGCTCCAAGGAACACACTGCGTCTCTCTCTTCACAAGGCACCGTGATGACTCCACCGCTTCCTGGCATCTTGAGGACATTGTAGCCATGATGAGTCACGGCCATGAATTTGGCCAGATCTAGGTACCCAAGGATGGCATTGTACGGCAGGCGAATGTGCGCGACGTCGAAGTCAATGAGCTCGGTGCGGTAGTTGTCGCGTGTACCGAAGGTGACAGGAAGGCGGACCTGCCCTATCGGAACTGTGGAACCATCAGTGACTCCGAAGAAAGGCTTGGTTGGCTGAAGCTGATTGTATGGCACTTGGAGATTGTTGAATGTCTCGATGGACAGGACATTGAGCCCTGCTCCACCATCGATGATGGTCCTGGTGACTTGCACATTGCTGATGATTGGGGAACAAAGCATCGGGAGGACTCCGTCTGTTGCCTCACACTTGAGATGATCCACTGAGCTGAACGTGATGGCGCATGCTGACCACCTGAGGGGGCGTGTGGCTTCGAGCCTGGGGAGGACTGCATTCACTTCGTGAGCGAACTGCTTGAAGATGCACTGAGAGGCTGGGGCTTGAGCTCCACCCAGGATGCAAGCGATTGCGCGCGGCTCCTGGAAGCCCCCAGCCCCCTCGTCCTGATGACGGTCTTCATTTCTCCTTGGCTGCGGTGGCAAAGGAGGAAGGCCTGCGTTGCCTTGTGGGCGATCCTCGCGAGGCTGATCCCTCCAGCCTCCCTCACGAGGCGGGTCCCTCCAACCTCCCTCGCGAGGCTGATCCTACCAGTGGTCCTCGCGAGGTCGGTCACGCCACCCTTGGCGAGGGCCACGGTCTTCCCATCGTCCTCCACCTCTTCCTCCTCATCGGCCATAGCCCCGGTCGTTGCGCTCGGGGCGTCGGCCAGCGTGCACATCCCGCACGGCCCTGAGCTCTTGGCATTCGTTGGTGTTGTGGGTGTGGAGGTCATGGTACACGCAGTACCGGCTGCCCTTCGATGGCTCAGGTTGATCCCTTCCGCGCTTGGTGTCCGGCTCTGCTACAAGCACGGCAGCCCCCTTGCGCTTCACGTCCTTGACCTTGGGATTCTTCTTTTCTGGGTCGGCAGCCGGCAGCTCGAGGAGGGAAAGGCGTCATTCCTCAGCCCTGGCACACTTGGTCGCCAAGTTGAACAACTCCAGGGATGTGCACAGGTCTTCATGGATCGCGAGCTCTTCTTTCATCTTGACGTCACGCACACCGTCGGAGAAGGCTGAGATGATGGCCTCCTCAGACACCCTGGGGATCTTAAGGCGAGCGTTGTTGAAACATTAGATGAACTTCTGCAGGGTCTCCCCTAGCTGCTGCTTGATGCGGCGCAAGTCACTCATGGCCGGGGGCCGATCGCGGGTGCCTTAGAAGTTGGTGATGAATCGGGTGCGCATCTCGTTCCAGGAGGAAATCATGCCAGGAGCCAGGTTCAGGAGCCAGGTGCGGGCACCGTCCTTGAGCGCCATGGGAAACCAATTCGCCATGACCTTCTCATCCCTGTTGGTGGCTTCGATGCCCAGCTCATAGAACTGGAGGAACTCCGCAGGGTCGACCGTGCCATCGTAGCGTGGCGGCAGGTCTGGCTTGAACTTGCCCGGCCAGGCCACGCTGCACCACTCGGCGGTGAAGCCCCGGCAGCCTGTAGTGGCCACGGGAGGCCTTTGGTGACGGAGGGCTTGATCTTGGAGGTCTCCATGCGCTGCCGCCAGGAGCAGCGCAGGGTCTTGGCGCGCTGGAGCAGGAGCGCGGGCGTGACGGGCCAGTGCGGGGAGCACTCGGGCAGCTTCTTGGGGACGAGGGACCTCTTGGCAGATCTTCTCTTGCTTAGTTGGTGCTGGACGAAGTGGGTTCCGCCCAGGGGCCACGCGCCTCGGGGCCAAGGCGCCTTCTTGAGGGGGAGGCGGCTGAGGCGCCCCCGGAGCTTCATCGCCCGCGCAAGGCGGGGCGCGGTGCAGCAAGAGAGATGGTGCAGGGGAGCCCCTAGCGGCGCTGACGAGCTCGGTGATGCGGGCGAGCCACTCGTCGTAGAGGTCGTCGACAGGACGGTAGTGCAGGAGTTCCCACGCCAGGAGCAACGCGGCGTGCGCGTCCACAGGAACGCGATGGGCGTGGGAGGAGGAACCGTCTGGAGTCAGCGACGGGGTGGCAGTGCGGCCTTCCCGCCGCACCGAAGGGTGTAGAGACGACGCCTACTGCTCGTTCCCCGCCGGGCTGGTGGCGGCGTTGACAGCAGGCGACGGGGAACGGTGGCGGCACCCGCCGACGGGGGCCATCTGGGCGACGCAAGCAGCGAGAGCGGCACGGCGCTCGGCGCGGGCTCAACGAGCGTCCGACATGGATGAGAGGGGCGGCAAAAAGCAGGGCGACGGAAGGCGGATTCCGGTGCACCCCTACCTAGCGCGCCAAATATCGGATTTCGGGTTCCGGCAGACCCTCTAGGTTCAAACTCTGGGGTGCACACGGAGATCACACCTCCAACCTACCTACATCTTGTCGCCTCACAAGGATCTAAACTACACCAAGAACAACACAAGGGACACGAGGGTTTATATGGGTTCGGGCCACCATTGTGGTGTAATACCTTACTCCAGTTTCTGGTGTGGTGGATTGCCTCAAGGGCTAATGATGAACAATACAAGGAAGAACTGCCTCGCGAGGGGAGGAGTTCTTGTGGTGGTGGATCTGGCTAAGGTTCTTCCTCTTCTCTCTTCTCTCGCTTCTCGCCTCCTAGGGTTCTATAAGATGCCTCTACTCTGTGGTGGCTAGTCCTATTTATAGAGCAAGACCCTGTTCCTCTTCCCAAATATTGAGCGGGAAGGGCATGAACAATTGGCCATTTTGAAGGGGTACATCTAGTACATTTATCCTGACTAAAGTCGGTCCTCGCCTGACAAAGACTCTGACGGTGACGCCGGCTTGGGCTCCACGATGACCTCCTTCCTGTCGTTCTGCTAGTCTTGGTCTTGTTGCACCAAAATGGCTGCCTTTGCTTGATACTCTTGCCTGCGCTTGCTCCCTTTGCACCAAAGAGGAAACAAGGACTCTGCGCAGGCTGGCGCCCGCCCGAACTCGGTCGTCATGGCTTACGTCATGGACACCTCGTGAGGTACCCTGCCTTGATCTCTCCGCCTCCTCCTGAGCCAGCCTGACGAGGCCGTGCCTGAGGAAGCTTTCTGTCATCTGCCCCGCGAGGCTTGGCCCCTCGCTACGGTCTTGAGCTTGTGTTTATGAAGATGGGCCGTATTGGGCCACTCCTTGAGCTACGCCGCTTGCCGTAGGCAGGCAAGTCTGGGTACCCCCGTTCCCAGAACGCCGACAGTTCTGCTCCCAATGACCATTCCCTTTGCGGTAGAAGCACTCAGTTTTAGGTATAGGTCTAGCTTTGGGCTTCTTCACGGGAGTGGCAACTTGCTTGTCATTCTTCTTGAAGTTCCCTTTCTTTTCCTTTGCCTTTTTTCTTGAAACTAGTGGTCTTGTTAACCATCAACACTTGATGCTCTTTCTTGATTTCCACCTTCGCCGATTTCAGCATCGCGAAGAGCTCGAGAATCTTTTTCGTTATCCCTTGCACATTATAGTTCATCATGAAGTTTTAGTAGCTTGGTGATAGTGACTAGAGAACTCTGTCAATCACTATATTATTTGGAAGATTAACTCCCACTTGATTCAAGTGATTGTAGTACCTAGACATTCTGAGCACATGCTCACTATTTGAGCTATTCTCCTCCATCTTGTAGGAAAAGTACTTGTCAGAGGTCTCTTACCTCTCGACACGGGGCATGAGTCTGAATGCCAATTTTAGCTCTTGGAACATCACATATGCTCTGTGGCGTTCAAAATGATTTTGAAGTCCCGGTTATAAGCCGTAAAGCATGGCACACTAAACTATCAAGTAGTCATCATATCGAGCTTGTAAAACGTTCATAACATCTGTATCTGCTCCTACAACAGGTTTGTCACCCAGTAGTGCATAAAGGAAATAATTCTTCTATGCAGCAACAAGGATAATCCTCAGATCACGGACCCAGTCCGCATCATTGCTACTATCATATTTCAACTTTTCTCTAGGAACATATCAAATATAATAATATATATAGGAGCTATATCGCGAGCTAATAATCTACAACATAGATATACAAATACTATCAGGACTAATTTCATGATAAATTAAGTTCAATTAATCAAATTACTTAAGAACACCCACTTAGATAGACATCCCTCAAGTCATCTAAATGATACATGATCCAAATCAACAAAACCATGTCCGATCATCACGTGAGATGGAGTCATCAATGGTGAACATCTCTATGTTGATCATATCTACTATATGATTCATGTTCGACCTTTCGGTCTCCAGTGTTCCGATGCCATGTTTGTACATGCCAGGCTCGTCAAGTTTAACCCGAGTATTCTGCATGTGCAAAACTGTCTTGCACCCGTTGTATTTGAACATAGAGTCTATCACACCTGATCATCACATGGTGTCTCAACACGACGAACTGTCGCAACGGTGCATACTCAGGGAGAACACTTATACCTTGAAATTTACTGAAGGGATCATCTTATAATGCTACCGCCATACTAAGCAAAATAAGATGCATAAAACACTACTAGGAAAAGGCCTACTAGTGGCGCACCAGTTTTGCCTACTAATGGCGCACTACTGGTGCGCCACTAGTACCACGCCACTAGTATTATATACTAATGGCGCACCACAGGTGCGCCATTAGTATACCAGATACTAATGGCGCACCATGTGGTGCGCCATTAGTATACCATTCGGTGCTCCACTGGTATTCCCTCCAGGTGCGCCACTAATAACCTTATAGGTGCACCACTAGTAATAAAGGAAGGTGCGCCACTAATAAGGGCTTAAATGCGCCACTAGTAATGTACTTGGAAAACAAAAAAAACTAAATTTACAAAAAACAACCTATAAGAAAAAATAATTTAAAAACAAAAAATGAAATAGAATCATAATTTTTATTATAGTAAGAATATTACAATGTCTTTACAAGTATCCAATAAAAGAAAAAATGCAAGGAAATAAAAGAAAATCCTAAAACTAATCTTCTAGTAATCTTTTCTTCCTTTTCTTCACTTTATCCCTGCAAAATGTAACAAAATAAATAGAAAGACAAACAAACTATTTATAACATGTCAATACTATCATTTTTTATGCAGAACTAGATATGAGCATATATTTCCAGAATTACATCGCGTGAATATTGTATGAGTAAGATTCTAATGGAAATAGATTTTGATAGGAGCCCACTTTTGACGAGTATTTATCTGACAAAGCTAAATAATCAGGGCATTTACCTTTTGATAATATCACTATACTATACTACCAGTATAGTGCTCCACTTGGATTTTTTAGATGAGCAGATCTGAGATAGACATCTGTTCAAGTGGCTATAGGTAGGCTTGAAGAATTCTCATCGGTTCAAGTGGCTACAGGTAGTCGCACAGCTGGAATATAGACTACTAGTACTATTTGAAAAGAAAACAAGAGCAAATCTGAACGTACTAGTCAGATCCGATCACATTGAGCTAGAAAGAAAATTCATCAGGAAACAGATGGCCGGCGACTTACTTCCAGACGTTGAGGATCTCGTTGTGCCCGGTGAAGACGCTGCGGAGCGCGTCACGAACGGACTGCTCACAGCGATAGCTATCGCAGATGAACTCGTTGTCCTGCAGGTAGTCCAGCAGCCAGGAATTAAAGATAGGAGGGCTAGAACTGAAAGAACTAACATCTTAGAAAGCAACAGGAGATAATTCATATATGCAAAATACATATGAAGTGGTCTTCACCAAATTTGTTGAAACATGAACGAAATGTTTTAGCAGTACCAATGATACATGTCAAATTAATTGTTCCTGTCATGACAATGTAAAAGTAGTACTTGCATGCCAATGAAGACTTGCTAGTGTCAGATTCTATGAGGTTCAGGACATGTGTAATTGTGCCAGGTTCACTTGTAATGCCATTATTCATGATCTGAACTTTATCCTCCATAAAATAAAATAACAGTTGATCCATGCGAATGATACTTAATTTTGAAGCTACTGTTAATTCATAAACTGAATATAAAGTGAGTTCATAAATTCGGAAACAGAAAATTTAGTTAGGCTACTGTTAACTGAATTTTGGAGTGTATACTTAACAAAGGCTTCATTTGAATGTATAGTCAAATTAAAAAATGTGTTCATGGGGCAGCAGCACTAAGAACTGAAAGAAAAAGGTGCAGAAAAAAGCTACTGAAAAACAATATCAGAAGTAGTGCAGACGCTGTTGAGGCGCTGACTGAACCATTGATAGTGCTACCACTCTTCTTTTTTGCGTCCATTAGCGTGACAGTGAGGTTACAACCTTTAATTAACAGTGCAGTATGTATATAAACTATAAAAAATAACTACACTACCTGGTTTTCATCCAAATAAGAAAACCATTCAACCACGAAGTAGCTAGAGCTAGTGATTTCAATTCTCTACCATGATGCCTGCATGTATGCGTGCAACAAACCGGCGGACTAATTAAGCATTGAGGTAGGCTACATAATCCAATCCGGCTAGCTCGTAATCATATCCATACTAGGTAGCTGCTACGTAGTTAAGTCTGGACAAAGAGTCAGAGACTGGGATGAACACGTACATGGGAAGGAGCAGGAGACGCAGGGCCTTATCTGCCCAACCTCCGACCAGATTGGTGGTGTTTAAGGCTGCCTTAGAGCTCCAGCGGTACCTCCCCTGGAGGCAAATAGAGCAATAGGCAAAAATCAGCTGTGCAGATCGATTCAGAAGCACCCCGGAGGAACCAGTACGAGTTGATGGGAAGGAAGAAGCAGCCCCTATCCCTTGAACGAGTTGGTGTTGCTGCTGCTGCTGCTGCTGCAGAGATGTCATAAACTGGTGAGTACTAATATCTATATGGCATGAGCAAAATCACATGAGAAAAGAAATGAATTTTCTTGTGGAACTAGTAGAAATTATCGTGATTGTACTGCTGTAGAAGGTTGGTACAGTGAGGCATATTTGTGGAACTAGTTTGAGGGTAGGTCCAACAAGTGTTTGCTGGTGGTGGTTGTGATTATGCACCACCAACAAAAGTGGTGAAGCTGAAGCAAGAATGAGTGGGTGAACAAAACTTGTTCATTAGTACTCCTCATACAATATAAACTGAAGATAGAAAAGGGATTGCTATGGCGGATCAATGAGACGATGTTCAATTTGAAGGTGTTTGGCAACCAGTCGTGGGCTTTCAGAGCGATGGCTTGGTGGTGGCCACGGCGACGTCCCCTGGGAAGTCGAAGACGTTCCGGTTAGTGCGCAACGCCGGCAAGGACAGGATGCGGATTATGGCGCCAAACAGACTCTTCTTGCAGGTAAGATTAAATGAAATATATGTCTGTCACTACTCATATTTGCCAAAGAGGCAAGAAGTGTCATTCTTCTACAAACATGTAAAATATTAACGTCTCACTACTCAGTATCCATATTAAAATTGTAACCAAGTGAAAACTATATTTCAGATGTTCTAAAAATTCTGAAAAAGAATACAGTATGGTAGAGAGTTAACGTCTACAAACATGTAGACCCTCTGTTCCTAAATCCTACATCTAGAAACAGAGGTAGTAAAATTTAAATTTAGTGCTAATCTTTGAGCATATCTCAACAAAATTGCAACAACATACATTCATCCTTATTAATCCACCCTAGAACGAATGATCCAACGCTTGCATAAGAAAGAAATTAGCAAGGTATATCCAACAAAATTATTCAGTGATTTACATACAGTTTCTTAAACATTTACTAGTCAGCATGTACGTACGTTCAAAACCGGCACTGGACTCAACATGTGCCTCCAATGTTGACTTGTCTAGCCGTCTAGGATATTTGACCTGGCTTTATACTTGTAGGCGGAAGGAATCCTTCCTTGTAGGATCCCCATCGCTGGAGAGGCTCCTCTGGCGGGCCTGGCCGTGTGAGACCAATCTACCTGGTCAGTGGCGGAGCAGCTTCTCCATGGCCCGCCCCCTTCCTTCAACTGCATTGCCTGCACACAACCACACGCATGCACAAACACATCAGATCAGGGGAAGAAGGAGAAGAAGCAGCAGATGAGGAGGAAGAAGAAGACAAGGCACTCACGCGTGCATCAGATGCTCCTCAGATTTGGAGGGGGATCCCATGCTGCTGCCGGATTCAGGTTGGACGCAGCGGCGAGGGGTGGAAGGAGGCATGCTTCATGGTGGAGAAGGCGACGTTCCTCTACTGGTTGCCGTAGCCCGACCACGGCTATGGCCGTGGCGGCTGGATCTGGGGCCTTGGGGTGGCGGGGAGCTCCTCCTCCTGCAGCTCGACGGTCTCCACACCTCGGAGCAATGCCCTCGCCGAAGGATGTGGTCACCAGCTCTCCTCTGGATCCGGTGAGGAGGGTTGGGGAAGGAGCTCACCACGGATCCATGCCCTGGATCTGGTGTGAGGGAGGGGCAGGGGGGCTCGCCGTGGTTGGGAGGGAGAGGAAGAGGTGGGCGGCTGGGGCTTCCCGATCTAGATCGAAGTTGAGGGAGGTGGGTGTGTCAGGAGGAAGGGGAGGGGAGAGGACGTGACGAGAGGGAGGGGATAAGGGGTGATAGCAATGGCGCACTGGTAGGGGTGCGCCATATGTATAGATAGCAATGGCACATCTTTTATTGGTGCGCCATTACTAGTTAAAACTAGTAATGGCGCATTTTCCCCTGGTGTGCCATTGCTAAGTCTGAGGAGGGGTGTGGGGCCAAGACAAAACTACTAATGGCGCATCACACACCAGGTGCGCCATTAGTAATATGGCCACTAATGGCGCACCAGCACATGGTGCGCCACTGCTATATAGTAGTGGCGCACCACATGTTTGGTGCGCCATTAGTGTCCATATCATCTATAGCCCTTTTCCTAGTAGTGAAAGATAAACATCACATGCAATCAAAATATGTGACATGATATGGCCATCATCATCTTGTGCTTTTGATCTCCATTGTCACCGGCTCGACACCTTGATCTCCATCATTGTGTCGTGGTCGTCTCGCTAACTATTGCTTCTGCAACCATCGCAAATGCATAGTGATAAAGTAAAGCAATTACATGGCACTTGCATTTCATACAATAAAGAGACAACCATAAGGCTCCTGCCAGTTGCCGATAACTTTTACAAAACATGATCATCTCGTACAATAACGTATATCACATCATGTCTTGACCATATAACATCACAACATGCCCTGCAAAAACAAGTTAGACGCCCTCTACTTTGTTGTTGGAAGTTTTACGTGGCTGCTACGGGTGAGGGAGTCCTGGATTAGGGGGTCCCCGGGCGTCCGGGCTATGTGACGGGGGCCGGACTGATGGGCCGTGAAGATACAAGATGGAAGGTTTTCCCCCGTGTCCGGATAGGACTCTCCTTTGCATGGAAGGCAAGCTTGGCGTTCGGATATGAAGATTCCTCTCTCTGTAAACCAACTTTGTACCACCCTAGCCCCTTCCGGTATCTATATAAACCGGAGGGTTTAGTCCGTAGAGGCAATCATAATCATACAGGCTAGACATCTAGGGTTTAGCGATTACGATCTCGAGGTAGATCAACTCTTGTAACCCCTATACTCATCAAAGTCAATCAAGCAGGAAGTAGGGTATTACCTCCATTAAGAGGGACCGAACCTGGTTAAACACCGTGTCCCCGTCTCCTGTTACCTTTGATCCTTAGACGCACAATACGGGACCCCCTACCCGAGATCTGCCAGTTTTGACACCGACATTGGTGCTTTCATTGAGAGTTCCACTGCGTCGTCGTTAAAAGGCTTGATGGCTCCATCGATCATCTACAACAATGTTGCCGTGAAGGAGATTTTTCTCCCCAGCCAAATCTTTGTATTCGACGGCTTCGCACTACAGGCCAACTTGCTTGGCCACCTAGAGGAGATCGACAGCTACGCCCCTGGTCATCAGATCAGTTTTGGAAATCTAACCTATGTCGCTGATATCCGAGGAGACTTGATATTCCAAGGGTTCGTGGCCCCAACCATTGCTCTGGCCGTAGATCCGAAGCACATCACCATGTCCGTACACAGGAGTTTAGAGCCCGTCGGACTCTCTGTAGCCATGGAGCTCGATTCTGGAGAACCGAAGGGGATAGCATCACCGGCAGGCCCGGAGATGTGTCAGGCTCTCTCTATCATAATAAAGCCGGACTCTCCTGTGTAGACTAGTTCCGAACCCTCAAAGTCCGCGTCATGTGAGCTCGACCAGGGAACTTCTGTCCCGCCTAACTCCACGGACTCTCACTTCCTCGTCCAAACCTCTCTCTTAAACGAGGCTTTGGACTTAATGCGATCCCTCGCTATCACAGAGGAATCGATTCTGAATTGCTCCCAGCCTGGACTAGGGGTTGAGGGCAAGGAATTTTGCTTCCCACCCACCACCCACTTCATAGCCACTGTCAAGGATTTAACCGACATGCTCGATTACGCCTCTAAAGACATCGACACTATGGACGACGATGCTGGAGAGGAGCAGGCCCAAAACCTGTCATTCACCAGATGATGGACGGCCACTTCCTCATATGATGTGTACATGGTGGACACACCTAAAGAAGGCGACGTCGATAATGAGAAGGATCCAGTTGAGGAGGAACCTCCTAAGATCCCACCAAAGCGTCGACGTCAGCTGCGCCGCTCTAAATCGCGTCCCGGAAAAGACAGCAATACCGGAACCGGAGACAATAATACTCCGGAGAACGCCGAAGACCAAGAAGGCCCCATCGAACCAACATCCGAATAGGATGATCATGAGGACGGGAAAGTTGACCCTGACAATCAAGCATGGAATGAGGACTCGGAGGACAACAACTATCTACCACTCTCCGAGGACGACGTGAGCCTCAGCGACGAAGATTTCATCGTGCCAGAGGAACCCCTCAAACAGGAGTGCTTTAAGCGCTGGCTAATAGCCACTGCGAGAAGCCTAAAAAAGAAGCAGCAGGAGCAGCTTCAAGCTGATCAAGATCTACTCAACGAAAAATGGACTAATGTCCTAGCAGCTGAGGAATATGGCCTCGAACGCCGGACTAAGAGTTACCCAAAGTGCAAGCTGCTACCCCAATTCGACGACGATGCACTGGAGCCCATACCACCAGCACGTAACGCCGCTGACATACCAGACCGACCACCACGTGGCCGGGACAGAACGGCAACTCAAGCCGAACACCAGCCCGCACCGCCTCGCCGTAAAAGCAGAGAAACAACAACTCGGGGATATACCTATGACCTACGACAAGACCTGGAAAATAGAGCCGGTCAGACCAAATCAATCTACTGATCAAGGGGCACGCCCCAGCACGAGAGGATGGCCATCAGGCCTGGCGCAACAAGCACAACCTCTCCCGAGTAGAAAACCGCATACGGACTTCATCCAAACTGCGTCGAGATGTAGCCCGATACAGAGGTGCCGCGCACCCCCTATGCTTAACCGATGAGGTAATGGAGCACCAGTTCCCAGAAGGGTTTAAACCCATAAACATCGAATCATACGATGGTACGACAGATCCCGCAGTCTGGATTGAAGATTTTCTTCTCCACATTCACATGGCTCGCAGCGATGATCTAGATGCCATCAAATATCTCCCCCTAAAGCTTAAGGGACTAGCACGACACTGGCTAAACATCCTTCCATAAAACTCCGTCGGCAGCTGGGAAGATTTGGAAGATGCCTTTCGGGATAACTTCCAAGGTATCTATGTACGGCCACCAGACGCCGATGACCTCAGCCACATAGTTCAGTAACCCGGAGAGTCAGCCCGGAAACTCTAGACCAGGTTCTTAATTAAAAAGAACCAAATTGTAGACTGTCCGGACACCGAAGCCCTGGCGGCCTTTAAACACAGCGTCCGCGATGAATGGCTCGCCAGACACCTCGGCCAAGAAAAGCCGAAGTCTATGGCAGCCCTTACCGCACTCATGACCCACTTTTGCGCGGAAGAAGATAGCTGGCTAGCCCGTAGAAGCAATAGCACCAGCGACCCCTGCACCTCCGAAGCCAGGGACGGCAATGGTAGGCCACAACGCAACAAGCACAAGCGTCAAATCAATAATGACGGTGCCGAACATACGGTAGTCAATGCCGGATTCAGCGACCCTAAGCCTGGCCAAAGAAAGAAGCCATTCAATGGAAACAAAGATGGTCCATCTAGTTTGGACAGAATACTCGATCGGCCTTGCCAGATTCATTGCACCCCCGATAAGCCTGCTAATCATACCAACAGAAACTGTTGGGTTTTTAAATAGGCCGACAAACTTAAGCCGGACACAAGGGGAAAGGTCCGCCCAGCGAGGACAATGACGAAGACTAGTCAACCTAGCACTGGGGGACAGAAGAAATT
>NC_041388.1:402858595-402867653 GCF_002162155.2 Triticum dicoccoides | reverse complement strand
GAGGTAAAAACAGTAAATACGATATATGTCACACATATCCCTGAGAGGGAGCGCAAGCGCGCATCACAGGACGTCTACGCCATAGAGCCGGTCGCCCCAAAACTCAACCCATGGTCGGCTTGCCCGATCACCATCGATCGAAAGGACCACCCAACCAATACCCGTCATGAAGGTTCGGCAGCTCTGGTCCTCGATCCAATCATCGACGGCTTCCACCTCACGCGAGTCCTCATGGACGGCGGCAGTAGTCTCAACCTACTTTACCAAGACACTGTCCGCAAAATGGGCATTGATCCGTCAAGAATCAAGCCCACTAAAACTACCTTTAAAGGATTAATACCTGGTGTAGAGGCCCGCTGCACAGGCTCAATAACAATGGAAGTCGTCTTTGGTTCACCAAATAACTTCCGAAGTGAAGACTTGATCTTCGATATCGTTCCCTTCCGCAATGACTATCATGCACTGCTCGGACGAACCACTTTCGCTCGTTTTAATGCGGTACCACACTATGCCTATCTGAAGCTCAAGATACCCGGTCCACGTGGCGTCATTATAATCAACGAAAACATGGAATGCTCCCTCCGCACTGAGGAGCATATCGCGGCCATCGCGGCTAAAGTACAATGCGGCCATGTCAAGCCGCACACCTCGTCGGCTATTAAGCCGCCGGACTTTATCACACAAGGCCGGTCAATTCCACATGCTGACATATTGGTAGTTCGAGAGTTGGATTAGCAATTTTGCCTCCATCAATCGCCACATACATCCGTGAAAATTGTACCGCGCATGCATAATTATGCACTCGAAATACCTTGGGCATCAGCGGAGGCACAATACGGACATGCCTCTAGTACGGTTCGACCCTATATGGCCTCCCCTTTTCTTTAAATTAATTCTTCTCTTTTACCACAGGTGAATCAAAACCTATTCATCCTATGGGCTTACAAGGATTCTCTCCAAGCCCGGTTTCGTACAAATAGTCGAAGATCATTCCTCGCAAGGAACCTCTCTCTTTAAGGCAAAAGCGGCGCAGATGTGCGGCAGGAGGTCCAAGGGATTTTGTAGACCAAAACTTTATTCAAGAACCTGCATAGAGCTTTTCCCCTTAGTCTTAGACCCTCGGCATGTAAAATGGCCTTGATGATTATGGTATCCTTTGTAAGATTACGTTTTGACATATCAATCAGATTCCAGTGAAAACAATTCTTATTCGGTATCGCCTTTATTCATAGACTGTATTCCGTCTCTTCAGTTGTCTCACGCACACACCTCGACACAAATTGCCAAGGGCTCTCGGTGGTAACACATGCGTTGCCAATCAAAAGCCCGAACAGCTTTATAGCACAATTCAGCGTCCCAAGCTTGGCATTATATGCACCTGCTCCGAATCATGTCTTTGGTCAATAGTTGGGTTGCCCGGCTCCTATGTTTGCTACCTTACGTTCCGTCTGATCAGCTAAGGTAGTAAAGGGAGAACTACTGCGATTGTGTTTCTGGTTTGTCCAGTTAAGCACCTCAGTAGAGAAAGCTGAAAACTGACAGTCATGATACGGCAAGAGCGGGTCAGCCACTCGGCGACTTTTTAAAATCTTTAGTGATTTTTTCCGTATTAAACGAAGGACTGCTTTTCGGTCACATATGTAACGCATCCGCATCCGGATAACCGCATACATACTAGGGGCTACATTGTAGACCCATCATCAAACTCCTATGGCTAAGTGAGAGTGGTAAAGCCTCATAGTCTGATTGCCTGGTTCACCGCACTGACACCTACTTTACAGACTAAGACGTTGGGTCAAGTGTGATCAATGTGCTCTTCTGAACACCCCTGTAGTATCTACGTGGGGGTTGAAGCCGATGACTGGAAAACTCTCAGGAATACAACAACGGTTGCACAGGAGGATAGAATTTTAGATAATAACATAAATATATCGCAAGGCCTTAGTACATAATAAAATGCCCATACAATTCAGGTACATTCATTCGAACATAATGTCCTTTGAGCACTGACCCTCTGTCAAGCGGGTACCCTCTAGGACATCGTCTAAGTAGCGCTCCAGCGTGCGGTGGTCCTTGCCTCCAGGAGGACCCTTAACTACAACATCGGCGGCCTTCATCTTTGCCCAGTACATCTTGACGCGTGCGAAGGCCATCCGTGCATCTTCTATACACATTGACCGCTTAACTGCGTCGATTCGCGGCACTACATCGACAAGTCGCCACACCAGGCCGAAATAGCTGCTTGGAATGGGTTCGACTGGCCATAGTCGAACTATGACGTCCCTCATGGCCGCTCCGGACATCTTATGCAGCTCGGCCCACTGTGCCATTTGGTCGTTCAGCAGCATTGGGCACTCCTGCGCCACAAACTGTAACCAGAACAGCTTCTCCGTCACATGTCCCTCCTGAGCCTGGAAGAATTGCGCGGCGTCGGCGGCACCCTTCGGAAGATACGCAAAACCGTCTGGAGAACTCCATAGTCGATTAAGCAAGGCATATCTCTGATCGCCAAACTTAGTCTGTAAAAGAAAGGGTTTACCAGCTGCTATCTGTCCGGCCTGCCGGACTTCTTCGTGCGCCGCTCTGGATTTAGACCGCGCATCTTTGGCCTCCTGAAGGGCTTTGTCGAGTTTGGTCGCTTTGCCTTTATCTCCTTTTCAAGGGACTCACACTTGCGGACGGCATCATTGAGCTCTTGCTCTATGACGGATATCCGCTCCTCGACCTGGTGCCGGGTGGCCTGTTCGGCTTTCAAATCTGCAGCCGCCTTATCGGCGGCCGCATTGCTCGCCCT
This sequence comes from Triticum dicoccoides, assembly GCF_002162155.2. Lineage (NCBI taxonomy): Eukaryota > Viridiplantae > Streptophyta > Magnoliopsida > Poales > Poaceae > Triticum > Triticum dicoccoides. The sequence goes on along the minus strand of NC_041388.1, from coordinate 402,864,859 downwards.
GGCCTGTTCCTTGGCCCGGGCAAGTTCACCCCTGAGGATCTCGACCTCGGCAGCACCATCTGCAAATTATGCAAATAATAGCGTCTAAGTTTCAACCTAATGTTGGCACATTCATATATGCGCAAAAGGGATGTTCAAAGCATACCTTGCGCCTCGTCGAGCCGCTTGTTAATGAGGACAATGTCCTCATCGGCCAGCTTTAGTTTCCGCTTTAGTTCAAAACCTCCGCAGCTTGGGCGGTTGCCACTAACAGTGAAGCCTGTTTTCACCCAAATAAGTATGTTACTTCCTGCAGATATCTATAGATCCTCTGTTCGCCCTTTTTCATGGGCCGACCAGAGTCTCAGGGGCTACTATCTATATACATGCGTATTGTTCATATGGAAAGCAGCTAAAGACATTACATCGCATACCTTGAAGCCTGTTAGCAGGCTCGTGACACTAGTAGAAAAAGGGTCAAACGTGAAGCACATTAGTGCCGGTTTGTATTTGAGCCGGCACTAATGTATACATTAGTGCCGGTTCCAACGGCTAGCCGGGCCGCTTTCATTAGTACCGGTTTGTGGCGAACCTTTAGCACCGGTTCGTGCCACGAACCGGTACTAATGAGAGTGGTGGCAGGATGTTGTCAGACAGGTGCCCCTCCAGCCCCTTTAGTACCGGTTCTTGGCACGAACCGGTACTAAAGGTCGTCCTACATAAACCCTTCGTCCACTCGAGCTCGCTCTGTTCTTCTCCTTTCCCCTCTCCTCTTTGTTCTTCCCCTCTTCCTCTCGAGCTCATCACACATTTTGCCCAAAATTTGTCAAGATTTGAAGGCCCCCATCCATTCAAATGATCACAAAGGTTAGAAACTTTGTCCTTTCATCTCTCATTGCTAGATTAGCTCTTGCAATGCTTTATATAGTGATTAATTTGTGAGTTTAGTAATTTGGGAGGATATATATATATGTGTGTGTGTGCTAGTATTTGATTTATATGCAATTTGAGGTCAAAAATAACACTTAGTTTGCATATGTAGGTGTGGTTTACTTAGTGCCTTCTAAATCTCCATCGTAGCCACCGTCGATCGCCCGCACCGTCCCGTCGCCGGCACCACCTTGTGGTGAGCCTCTAGTTCATGAAATTTTATATAAAAAATTGATGTTTGTGTGATTTGGATATATAGTTACTCATATAATTATCTTACCCGTACGTTGTTTGTTATACATATAGTGCCATGGTTTTGATATCCGTCCCCGTCGGCCCTAGTCCTTGTTATGATTCGGATGTGGTATGTATATTCTCTTTTAAAACTAGTTGCATTTCGTGTTTATGACAAATTATGCCCATCAAGTTGACATAGAAATTTTTTCTAGGAGGTATGTGAACCAGAAATTCCAACCGACCCTATTACCGAGAGGTTAAATTTAGTTGAAAGAGAAAACGAGTACTTGAAAGAAAAATTGAAAAGAATTGAGGGGGAGAAGATGGAATTGGAGTTGCATGTTGCCGATGTCATCGATGATCACAAGATGAAGATGGAGAAAATGCGCTTGAAGATTAGAAAGATTAGAAAATATGCCATCGATAGTGAGGCTTGGTATCATTATGCTGTTGGATCCATTGTTACCTTAGTTGCGATCTTGATCGTATTTGTTGTTGCATTTAAATGCTTTAGCTAGAGAGTTATTTGTTTATTGCATTTAAGTGTTGTATGAACTTTATGTATGAACTTGTATTAAGTTGGTCTATTCGGTGTTGTGTAATGAAGATGAGCCGGCAATGGATGTACAATGACCGATGCTCTCCCCAGTTCGTTGAGGGCGTGCATACTTTTCTGCTTGCGGCTAAGGCAAACAAGCGGGCGGATGGTTTTATGCCTTGTCCATGTCCTTGTTGTAAGAATGGTCACAATTACTCTACGTCAAGAACCATTCACGTCCACCTGTTTAAGTCCGGTTTCATGCCCCATTATAATGTTTGGACCAAGCACGGAGAAAGAGGGGTTATGATGGAAGACAATGAAGAAGAAGAGGACGACGACAGCTATCCTGGCCATGGGTTCCCTAAATACGATGATACAACAATGGGGGAAGAAGCTGAGCCAGTAATGCGGGAAGAAGCTGAGCCGGCAATGCGGGAAGAAGCTGAAGAAGAGGCATCAGATGAGCCCATTGATGATCTAGGTCGGGCCATTGCCGATGCAAAGAGAAACTGCGCAAGTGATTTGGAGAAGAAGAAGTTGCAGCGCATGTTAGAGGATCACAAAAAATTGTTGTACCCGAATTGCGTAGGTCACAAGAAAAAGCTGGGCACCACACTGGAATTGCTGCAATGGAAGGCAGAGAATGGTGTATCTGACAAGGGATTTGGAAAGTTGCTGGTAATGATAAAGGATATGCTTCCAAAGGACAACGAATTGCCCGAGAGTATGTACGAAGCAAAGAAGGTTGTCTGCCCTCTAGGGTTAGAGGTGCAGAAGATACATGCATGCCCTAATGATTGCATCCTCTACCGCGCTGAGTACGAGGATTTTAACGCTTGCCCGGTATGTGGTGCATTGCGCTATAAGATCAGCCACGATGACCCTGGTGATGTCGAGGGCCGGCGCCCCAGGAAGAAGATTCCTGTCAAGGTGATGTGGTATGCTCCTATAATACCACGGTTGAAACATTTGTTCCAAAACAAAGAGCATGCCAAGGCGATGCGATGGCATAGAGAAGACCGTAAGAAAGACGGAAAGTTGAGAGTACCCGCTAACGGGTCGCAGTGGAGAAAAATCGAAAGAAAGTACGGGAAGGAGTTTGCAGATGACGCAAGGAGCGTATGGTTTGGTCTAAGCGCAGATGGCATTAATCCTTTTGGGGAGCAGAGCAGCGACCATAGCACCTGGCCTGTGACTCTATGTTTGTATAACCTTCCTCCTTGGTTGTGCATGAAGCGGAAGTTCATTATGATGCCAGTGCTCATCCAAGGCCCTAAGCAACCCGGCAACGACATTGATGTGTACCTAAGGCCATTAGTTGAAGAACTCTTACAACTGTGGAATGGAACAGGTGTACGTGCGTGGGATGAGCACATGGGGGAAGAATTTGACCTAAAGGCGTTGTTGTTCGTGACCATCAATGATTGGCCTGCTCTCAGTAACCTTTCAGGACAGACAAACAAGGGATACCGTGCATGCACGCACTGTTTGGACGATACCGGCAGTATATATTTGGCTAATAAGAATGTGTACCTGGGACATCATCGATTTCTTCCGAGTAGGCATCCTGTAAGAAAGAAAGGCAAGCATTTCAAAGGTGAGGCGGATCACCGGACGAAGCCTCGCCACCGTACTGGTGCTGATGTACATGATATGGTCAAGGATTTGAAGGTGGTCTTTGGAAAGGGTCCTGGTGGACAACCTGTTCCGAATGACGCTGACGGACGCGCACCCATGTGGAAGAAGAAATCTATATTTTGGGACCTGCCCTATTGGAAAGACCTCGAGGTCCGCTCCGCAATCGACGTGATGCACGTGATGAAGAATCTTTGTGTGACCCTGCTTGGCTTCTTGGGCGTGTATGGGAAGACAAAAGATACACCTGAGGCACGGGAGGACCAGCAACGTATGCACGGAAAAGACGGCATACATCAGGGTCATGCAAGCTACGCTCTTACCAAAGAAGAGAAGGAAATCTTCTTTGAATGCCTGCTCAGTATTAAGGTATCGTCTGGCTTCTCGTCGAATATAAAGGGAATAATAAACATGGCAGAGAAAAAGTTCCAGAACCTAAAGTCTCATGACTGCCATGTGATTATGACGCAACTGCTTCCGGTTTCATTGAGGGGGCTTCTACCGGAAAACGTTCGATTAGCCATTGTGAAGCTATGTGCATTTCTCAATGCAATCTCTCAGAAGGTAATCGATCCAGAAATCATACCAAGGTTACAGAATGATTTGCTGCAGAAATCATACCAAGGTTACAGAAATCAAACCAAGGTTACAAAACGTTCGATTAGTCAGTTTCGAGTTGGTGTTCCCACCATCCTTCTTCAACATCATGATGCATGTCCTAGTTCACCTATGCGAAGAGATTAACGTTTTGGGTCCTGTATTTCTACACAATATGTTCCCCTTTGAGAGGTTCATGGGAGTCTTAAAGAAATATGTTCATAACCATGCTAGGCCAGAAGGAAGCATCTCCAAGGGCCGTCAAAATGAGGAGGTCATTGAGTTTTGTATTGACTTTATTCCTGACCTTAAGCCGATTGGTGTTCCTGAATCGCGGCATAAGGGCAGACTGGATGGAAAAGGCACGCTAGGAGGGGAACAAATAATATGTATGGACGGACATTCTCTCACTGAAGCACACTACACAGTTCTACAGAATTCCGCCTTCGTGGCTCCGTATATGGTTGAACACAAGAATTTGCTACACTCCAAACACCCGGAGCACTCTGATGACTGGATTATACGTGAACAAACCAGGAGTTTCGCCAGCTGGTTGCAAGCATGTACCATGCATGACACCTCTATTGAAGATGACCTATACTTGTTGTCCCAGTTACCATCTTCGAATATAATGACTTTCAAAGGGTACGAGATAAATGGTAATACATTTTACACGATCGCCCAAGATAAGAAGAGCACCAACCAAAACAGTGGTGTCTGCTTTGATGCAGAAACCAAGACGGGAAAGGAAACATATTATGGTTATATACAGGACATATGGGAACTTGACTATCGACGTGGTTTGAAGGTCCCTTTGTTTCGGTGCAAATGGGTCAATATGACACGAGGCGGGGTAACGGAAGACCCGCAGTACGGAATGACAACAGTGGATCTCAACAATCTTGCGTATGCAGACGAACCATTCATCCTAGCCAATGATGTGGCACAGGTTTTCTATGTGAAGGACATGTCTACCAAGCCAAGAAAAAGAAAAGATAAGGAAGCGAATGCATCATACGATGAGCCAAAGCGGCACATAGTTCTTTCTGGGAAGAGAAACATCATGGGAGTGGATGACAAGACAGACAAGTCAGAAGATTATGAAAAGTTTGATGAAATTGCTCCATTCACAGTGAATATTGACCCGGGCATCCCGTTAAATGATGAAGATTTTCCATGGCTACGACGCAAAAGGACACACACGAAGAAAAAGTTTCACACCCAAAGATCTGGGATGTGATCGGCTTAACTATCATCACTTTCTTCTGTGTTTCACACCTAGGAGGGAATCTCTGTAATAGTTAGGGTAGCTAGTTATGTGTTTTGGCATTTGAAACGCGAAGAAATTTTATGTGCAAGCAAATTCTTTCATGCATTTACTGATTTTTTCAGCTAAATGACCCTGAAATTGAAAAGCATTTCAAATGAACTCAGAAAAGGATGAAAGTTGGCATGGTATCATAATTTCACCCACATAGCATGTGCAAAAAAGTAGAGAGGGTTACCGCAAAAACTGGATGCACTTCGTGTACAAAATGGACAATCTGTTTCGAAGTATCAGGGTTTCGGACGAAAACTCATCCGTTACAAAGGAATTTCATTTTTTAAATAACCTAAGCATTACCTAATTGAATATAATGATAAAACACACTAATATTAAACATAAGGAAAAAGAATCAGAGAAAAATCTATTTTCAAAGTTAAGTTATTCACAAAAATAAATAAAGCAAAAAAATAAGAAAAAAAGCCCACCTACTGGGCACAGCGGCCTGCATACGACTAGAAACCCAAATTCAAGTTGGGCCAGGATGCAGGCCCGCTAGCCCAGTAGGCCCAACAGGGCATCACAGAAGAGGTAGGCCCAGAAGGCCTGCTTAAGAGAGGAGCTCGAGACAGCAGTGACGGCGGGGCTTATAAGCAGGTGCGAGTGCCCCTCGGCTAGCGAGGTGGGACTAAACTTTTGTGCCCCTCGCCTGGCAGCGCACACCCTTTAGTACTGGGTCGTGGCACCAACCGGTACTAAAGGGGGGGGGGGCTTTTAGTACCGGTTGGTTCCACTAACCAGTACTAAAGGGGGGTGCTTCCCGCTGCTTGGCCTGGCCAAAACAGGCCTTTAGTACCGGTTGGTGGCTCCAACCGGTACTAAAGGTGCCTTCTATATATACATCACTTCGAAAAATTTCATTCTCCCTCTGTTTCTTCCCGATTGATCGACGTCGTCGCTGCCCCCGTCCTACGCCGCCCCCGTCGCGCGCCGTTGCCGTCGCCGCCCCCATCATCGTCGCCGCCCTCATCCCCGTCGCCGCCCCTGTCCCCGTCGCAGCCCCCGTCACTGTCGCCGCCCT
>NC_041388.1:402828960-402857915 GCF_002162155.2 Triticum dicoccoides | reverse complement strand
CGTCGCCGCCCCGGGCCGTCGCCTCACCGTCGTCGTCGCCCCGCTGTGAGCTCTCCCCCTCTAACCCCTCTCCCTCGCCCCCGGTGGCCACCATGGGCGCCGCCCCTCCCCGAGCCCATACACACACACAAGCATGATGAACACACACACACGCACATTTCCTTAAGTTAATTAGTATATACGTATTTTGTATGTTTAATTAGTTTAGATTTTTTAGATTATTATTTTTTCACTAGTATATATGTATGAATGCATGTTAGATGGATATAATTAGTGTTTAATTAGTATGGAATTTTTTTATATAATGTTGTTTTTCTGTTTTTAATGGATGTATAGAAGTTGTTTTTTCTATTTTTAGTGTTAGATGCTTAATTAGTATGAAATAGCATATAGAATTTTGACATATGCAATGATAGCATAATTAGTGTTACATTTGCATATAGTATTTTTGTTGTCGACGATGCCCGGCCCGCATCCTCGCCGTCGACCCGTTCGCGACGACGTCCTGCTTCAGAGGACCCATGTCCGGGACTGGGCTCCGCCGGGCTGGCACTGGGAGGTGCTACCTTCAGGGGCGCGACGCTTGGTGAGGAACCCGGCCCTGGGTCCCGTCGTCGACCCTCATCTCCTTTGGTGCGCTACTTGTTGCAATAGAAGAGGCTCGATCGGGGGTGTTCCAGCCCAACAGAGAGAACGACGAGCTTACGCGTGCCCTAGGAAATCCTGAACATCCGGGAAGAACACGAGGCAAGGGCGCTATTCCGTGGTATGAGGGGTTTTCGGACTGGAACACCGACTACAGAACCCGTGCGAGAAAGAAGATTGCGGAGGAGAAGAAGAGGAAGATGGAGGAGGAGCAGAGGAAGCGGGACTATGAATGCCTTCAAGGCCTAGAAGCAAGTCAAGCGGAATTGGCCGCTAAATTCCAGCGGCAGCAGGAGCAGATCGACTCACTTAGCCAGCAAAGGGGGTCTCAGCAGCTGCTGCAGCTAGCGGATGATCCAGCATTGGATACCACCGCCCCATCCATGCCGAGAAGCAGCGTGGGTTCCGCCCCGGGCGATGCACTAGTGCTGGATAGATACCCCGTGGATGACATCACGGAGAACACTAACTGCGAGCTACACTTCAAAATGAAGAACATATCCATGAAGGTAGCGGACGCCATTGCTTTTTCAAATTCCCCCGAGGCAACCTTCCATTGCAACCCGATTCCAGCGGGCTATGCTCGTGTCTTGGTTGATGAGGTGGTGGACCCATATTCGGAGCTATAGCTTGACATTCCTGGATGTGACGATGAGCACACATTGGGAGACGCCATACATCGTGTCATCCTATGGAGAAAGGATTGCATCATCTTTCGAAGTCCGCCACCGAGTCAGCAGACTCCCGCTCCTCCAAGTCCACCAACGCGTGAGGCCACTCCTCCTCCTCCAAGTCTGGCAAAGTGTCAGGCAACTCCTCCTCCAAGTCCGACACAACGTCAGACGTCCACTCCTCCTCCAAGTCCGGCACAACCTCAGGCCACTGCAAGTCCGGCACAACTTCAGGCCACTCCTCCTCGTCCAACTCAGCCCCGTCAGCCGTCTCCGCTGCCTCAGCAATCGCAGAAGAGACAGCCCGCAGCTATGGTGCGTAGCGGTACGAGTCGAGGTCATAGTACAGGAAGTACAGGTGGAGGCAAGTGATATAAATATGGTCCAAACCTCACTACTCCTCTTCCTGTGAGGGCTTATGACAGGACCGAGGAGCAAACCAATGCCATAGTGCAGGCAGAACTCGACGCCCATTTTGGACCGAAACCGCCACCGCCGCCAAGGGAGAAAGTGCCTGTGGAAGTAGTTGACCACTTCATTCGTATGGCTCAACCACCAGCTCCTAAGCCTGTTGACACAGTTGACCACTTCATTCATATGGCTCAACCACCAGCTCCTAAGCCTGTTGGGCCTACTGGGCTAGCGGGCCTGCATCCTGGCCCAACTTGAATTTGGGTTTCTAGTCGTATGCAGGCCGCTGTGGCCCAGTAGGTGGGCATTTTTTTCTTATTTTTTTTTTGCTTTATTTATTTTTGTGAATAACTTAACTTTGAAAATAGATTTTTCAGTGATTCTTTTTTCTTATGTTTAATATTAGTGTGTTTTATCATTATATTCAATTTGGTAATGCTTAGGTTATTTAAAAAATGAAATGCCTTTGTAATGGATGAGTTTTCGTCCGAAACCCTGATACTTCGAAACAGATTGTCCATTTTGTACACGAAGTGCATCCAGTTTTTGCGGTAACCCTCTCTACTTTTTTGCACATGCTATGTGGGTGAAATTATGATACCATGCCAACTTTCATCCTTTTCTGAGTTCATTTGAAATGCTTTTCAATTTCAGGGTCATTTAGCTGAAAAAATCAGTAAATGCATGAAAGAATTTGCTTGCACATAAAATTTATTCGCGTTTCAAATGCCAAAACACATAACTAGCTACCCTAACTATTACAGAGATTCCCTCCTGGGTGTGAAACATAGAAGAAAGTGATGATAGTTAACCCGATCACATCCCAGATCTTTGGGTGTGAAACTTTTTCTTCGCGTGTGTCCTTTTGCGTCGTAGCCATGGAAAACCTTCATCATTTAACGGGATGCTCGGGTCAATATTCACTGTGAATGGAGCAATTTCATCAAACTTTTCATAATCTTCTGACTTGTCTGTCTTGTCATCCACTCCCACGATGTTTCTCTTCCCAGAAAGAACTATGTGCCGCTTTGGCTCATCGTACGATGCATCCGTTTCCTTATCTTTTCTTTTTCTTGGCTTGGTAGACATGTCCTTCACATAGAAAACCTGTGCCACATCATTGGCTAGGACGAATGGTTCGTCTGCATACGCAAGATTGTTGAGATCCACTGTTGTCATTCCGTACTGTGGGTCTTCCGTTACCCCGCCTCGTGTCATATTGACCCATTTGCACCGAAACAAAGGGACCTTCAAACCACGTCGATAGTCAAGTTCCCATATGTCCTGTATATAACCATAATATGTTTCCTTTCCCGTCTTGGTTTCTGCATCAAAGCGGACACCACTGTTTTGGTTGGTGCTCTTCTTATCTTGGGCGATCGTGTAAAATGTATTACAATTTATCTCGTACCCTTTGAAAGTCATTATATTCGAAGATGGTAACTGGGACAGCAAGTACATGTCATCTTCAATAGAGGTGTCATGCATGGTACATGCTTGCAACCAGCTGGCGAAACTCCTGGTTTGTTCACGTGTAATCCAGTCATCAGACCGCTCCGGGTGTTTGGAGCGTAGCAAATTCTTGTTTTCATCCATATACGGAGCCACCAAGGCGGAATTCTGTAGAACTGTGTAGTGTGCTTCATTGAGAGAATGTCCGTCCATACATATTATTTGTTCCCCTCCTAGCGTGCCTTTTCCATCCAGTCTGCCCTTATGCCGCGATTCAGGAACACCAATCGGCTTAAGATCAAGAATAAAGTCAATACAAAACTCAATGACCTCCTCATTTTGACGGCCCTTGGAGATGCTTCCTTCTGGCCTAGCACGGTTATGAACATATTTCTTTAAGACTCCCATGAACCTCTCAAAGGGGAACATATTGTGTAGAAATACAGGACCCAAAACGTCAATCTCTTCGCATAGGTGAACTAGGACGTGCGTCATGATGTTGAAGAAGGATGGTGGGAACACCAACTCGAAACTGACTAAGCAAACGTTTTGTAACCTTGGTATGATTTCTGTAACCTTGGTATGATTTCTGCACCAAATCATTCCGGATAGGACTCTCCTTTGTGTGGAAGGCAAGCTTAGCGTTTGGATATGAAGATTCCTCTCTCTGTAAACCGACTCTGTACCACCCTAGCCCCCTCAAGTGTCTATATAAACCGGAGGGTTTAGTCCGTAGAGGCAATCATAATCATACAGGCTAGACATCTAGGGTTTAGCCATTATGATCTCGAGGTAGATCAACTCTTGTAACCCCTATACTCATCAAAGTCAATCAAGCAAGAAGTAGGGTATTACCTCCATTAAGAGGGCCCAAACCTGGGTAAACATCATGTCCCCATTTCCTGTTACCTTCGATCCTTAGACGCATAGTTCAGGACCCCCTACCCGAGATCTGCCGGTTTTGACACCGACAACGGGCTTCTAGCAAGAACCGTTCTTACCTACGCATCAAAACCACAATGGTGATTTATCAAGTTTGATGTTTTAACCTTCTTCAAGGACCGACCATAGTCAAATTCGATTCAACTAAAGTAGGAGAAACAGACACCCGCCAGCCACCTTTATGCAAAACTAGTTGCATGTCAGTCGGTGGAACCGGTCTCATGTGCGTGGACATGTAAGGTTGGTCCAGGCCGCTTCATCCCACAATACCACTAAATAAAAATAAGATGTTGGTGGTAAGCAGTATGACTATCACCACCCACAACTCTTTGTGTTCTACTCGTGCATATCATCTACGCATAGACCTGGCTCTGATACCACTGTTGGGAAACCCAGCATGCAATTTCAAAAAAATTCCTACGCTCACGCAAGATCTATCTAGGAGATGCATAGCAACGATGGGGAGAGTGTGTCTACGTACCCTCGTAGACCATAAGCGGAAGCGTTTGACAACGTGGTTGATGTAGTTGAACTTCTTCTAGCTCCGACCGATCAAGTACTGAACGTAGGGCACCTCCGAGTTCTGCACACATTCAGCTCGGTGACGTCCCTTGTCTTCTTGATCCAGCAAGGCGTCAAGGTAGTAGATGAGTTCCATCAGCACGACGGTGTGGTGACGGTGATGGTGAAGTGATCCACGCAGGGCTTCGCCTAAGCACTACGAAGATATGACCATGGGAGTAAACGGTGGAGGAGGGGATGCCGCACACGGCTATGCAATAGTATGTGGTGTGCTAGGGGTGCCTCCCCCATATATATAGGTGGGAGGGGGAGGGGAGGCATCCAGGGCACGCCCTAGGGTTGGCTGCCGCCCCCTAGGGGCCCAGCCTTGCCCTGCGCCCCCTTTCCATGTATGCATGTAGGGGAAGGAAAGAGGGGGTGAGGGAAGGAAGTGGGAATCCTAATCCACACTTTCCTTTCCCTTCCCCCTTTCCTTCTCCTCCTCCTATGGACTAATAGGGTGCACCAGCCCCTTGTGGGCTGGTGTGTTCCTTCACAAGGCCCATATGGCCCATAGGATTGCCGGGGGTACCCGAAACACCTACCGGTGACCCGATAAGTACCTGATACCCTCTGGAACACTTCCGGTGTCCGAATACCATCGTCCTATATATATCAATCTTTACCTCTCGACCATTTCGAGACTCCTCGTCATGCCCGTGATCTCATCCGAGACTCCGAGCAACATTCGTTCACCAAATTGTATAACTCATATAATATTATATCGCCATCGAATGTTAAGCGTGCGGACCCTACGGGTTCGAGAAATATGTAGACATGACTGAGACACCTCTCCGATCAATAACCAATAGCAAAACCTGGATGCTCATATTGGCTCCTACATATTCTATGAAGATCTTTATCGGTCGAACCGTTATGACAACATACGTTATTCCCTTTGTGTTGGAAATATGCCCTAGAGGTAATAATAAAATGGTTATTATTATATTTCCTTGTTCATGATAATTGTCTATTGTTCATGCTATAATTGTATTAACTGGAAACCATAATTGTCGGAGTAAATGACCACGGGTAGCCTAGCCGGCTCCCCTGGCACTACTGAAAAATTACGGGCCGTTGAGCCCTCAAGCATCCAAGACGCGGGGCCGCCTTCCCTCGGCCGGCAGTCTCTCAGGCCAGCTACCGGGAGGCGTCCCGGCCCTAAAACCCACAGAAGGAAGGCTACAAGAGGGCCGACTCCAAGAAGCCAGCCATGAAAAGGACGACTCCCAAGAAGCCGGCCACGAGAAGGCTGACTCCAAGAAGCCGGTCCCCCCAGCAGGCGGCCATGATCGCACCCTCAAATGTTGCACCCACATAACGGCGATGAGACGGGGTGTGGCTAGAGTGAGGCATGCCACCCCCGAATCCCGGAGCATGCGTGGTCACAATGCGCTATACGGGGCGGCCATCACCCATCCGGCGCGGCACTGTTGCCATGCTGACCATGACGTCACCCACGACGGGCTGTCAGATCGGCCTGCGGGCGGCGGGCCCCCTTTGGTCAGAGAGACACCGGAAGGCGGCCCGGACTCCCCTTGCCGGCCTAAGGCAAGGCCGGCTCCCAACAGCCAGCTAGCTCCCTCCCTCGAAGGAGGCGCCTCATTAAGGAGACAAGACGAGGTAAGGCTATAGTGATCGCCGCCAGGCGGCGGCACTGTAGCCATGCTTACTTCATCAAAAGCCCTCATCATCAGGAGTGAGGCAACAGTAACCCACCCCCGACAAGGCCCCCGAGTGGTGGGGCCAGCTTGTCGACCAGAAAGCTGGCAGCCGGCGGGACCCACCAGTCGGCGGGCCCCAGCAGCCGGCAGAGAAGCCGGCAAACATAGACACTGACGGCTAGGGCCCGCGCCCAGCCGGATTACCATTGTACCCCTGGGGGTAGGCCTATATAAACCCCTAGTGCACCCATGCAAAGGGTTGATCTCTTAGAGCTTTAGACACCACATAGAGGGAAGAGGAGAGCTAGTCGTGCCCTTCTTCCTCTCACCAAAACAGCTCAAGGAGCCTCTTGTAGCTACTTGTTCACCTAGTGATTATGCGGAGACCCCGCAGAGCAGCAGTAGGGGTGTTATCTCCACGGAGAGCCCCGAAGCTGGGTAAGATTCGCCGGCGTGCATGTCTTTGCCTCATCCCATTTCCAGGCACCGGCGACGTCTTATTGGCTCCCACAATGATAAGCCACCCATTGGCATATGTCGCACCTACCACCCGACATTTGGCGCCCACCATGGGGCCAGGTGCACCGTCGTCCGGAGACCTGTTCTGGACGGGAACCCTCTTCCTTCCTAACGAGCGTAGCCAGCCCGGCACGCCCGATGGCGCTTGCCCCGACATGCTACAAGGCGTCGCTGACACCTGCTCGGCGAGCTGCCTCGCCGATCTCCTTGGCGAGGCTCGCATCTCCGACGAGCCCGCATCCGATGCGGGCACAAGCTGCCTCAAGAGCCACCTCGTCAACCTCCTCGACCAACTCCACGTCTCCAGCGAGCCTGCTATAGATTTGGAGTCGGTTGGCTCCACCGACCCGATGCTTGTCGACTCCGACACGGCATCGCTTGACACTTTCCCCGCCAACGTTGTGATCTTCAACGACCCGCTCCCCCAAGCCAACAGCTGTGGCAGCGCCATCACCGAGGTGCTGGTCATCAGCCACGGTGTCGCCTCTGGCGAGAACGCCCACGATGCCCTGCAAGCAGCGCAGCACGACCTGTCTGTCCCTTTGCCGGCCGACGCCGACGCCGAGACATTGGAGGCACGCCGCCTCACCCTCAACGCGGAGGGCCAGAAGATAGCTTCCATGAGACGCCTCACTGAGGCTCACCAGCGCGAAGTCGACCGCGCCGCCTTTGGCACGCCGCCCCCGGATGGGTCGAGCCGAGTCGGCGTCGTCAAGAAACGCGGCGCAGTCATCGCCGACATGCTGGGCGTGGACCGCCCAGTCTACGCCACACCCCTCGAGAACCTACGCGCCGGCCAGGCGGCCGTAGACGAGCTAAATGGACTAGGGGCTGATGAGCTCCCCTACATGACCAGCCGGATCTAGCAGCTGATCGGCGCGGCCGCAGAACGGCATGAAGCCGGCATCCGCGCCGAAAGCCCTCCCCCGCGCCGAGGGCACAGCGCGACGTCACGCACGCTGACTGCAGGCAACACCCGCGCCAGGCAAGAAAAGGAGCCGGCTGCCAGCCGCAGCCGGACTCGAATCTCCATCGAGCGCGACGCAGAAGGCCGTCCTCAAGCCGTGGAGCAACGAGGCAACCCGCCTCCTCCTCCGCCTTGCGGGGAGAGATATCCCACCCCGCCGCCTATCACGCATCCGACTCTCAGCGGCCAACTAGGCCGCTGCGAAGGAGTCGGCGAGAACGACGCCCGCCATCGGATCGACCGCCTAGCGCGGTCCCTGGCATTGGAAGAAGAAGACGATGTCGGCCCGCCTTGCTTCGGCCCCCGCATCCGCGACGAGCCCTTCCCCAAAGGGTTCTCGCTCCCAAGAGACGCACCCAAGTACAACGGCTCTATGAAGCCGGAGGATTGGTTGATCGACTACTCCACCACGGTCAGCATAGCAAACGGCAATAGGCGTGTTGCCGTGAAGTATGTCCCCCTCATGCTCCAAGGTACAACGCATACCTGGCTCAACGGCCTCAAGCCTTACAGCATCAACAGCTGGCTAGATTTCACTGAAACCTTCATCCGCAACTTCACCAGCACCTACAAGCAGGCTCCCAAGCCCCGACAACTCTCCTTATGCATTCAAGGGCCCATTGAATCAACTCGCGACTACCTCACGCGCTGGGCCGAGCTCCGCAATTCCTGCGAGGGGGTGCACGAGGTTCAAGCCATAGAGTACTTCACTGCCGGGTGCCGAGAGGGCACCCTCCTCAAGCACAAGCTCCTCTACGACGAGCCGACTACCCTCGATGAGCTGCTGGTCATAGCGGACAAGTACGCCACCGCCGACTCCTCCATGAAGACCGAGCTCTGAGTAGACGCCTCCAGGAAGGTACTCAATCCGGCTCCCAAGACGCCGGCTGGGGACTCCAGCCGACGCCCGTACCAGAACAACAACAAGCGCAAGGGCCCCATGTCGCCTTCAACCAGTCGGTAGGTGGCCATAGTCGAAGATGAACAACCTGAGGGGCGGCCTGCGCCCAAGAAGCCGAAGGGCGGCAGGCCGGCTTGGCAGCCGGCTTTCTCCTACGAGCAAGCCCTCAATGCCCCTTGCAAGTTCCACAGCGGCGCGAAACCGTCCAACCATACGACCCGAAAATGCCACTGGCTCACCCGAATCACCAAAGGTGAAGGGATGGTGCCGCCTCCTCCTGCTGGTCAGCCGCCTCCGGCTCCTCAACAGTCGGCCGCTCGACCAGCATTCGGGGCCGTCCAAGACGAGTTCCTCGACGAGCATGCCGCCTACTTCGTCTTTACAAGCTAGCCCGAAGACCGGCGCAGCCGGCGCCGACAGCACCAAGAAGTCAACGCGGTCGCCTCGAACAACCCCGAGTACATGCACTAGTCAGAAAGGCCTATCAGCTGGAGCTGGGCCGACCACCCAGAGGTGATGCCATCCCCCGGCTCTTATGCATTGGTTCTGGAGGCTACCCTAGCAACAGACAGGCGTGCTGCCCGTTTCTCCCACGTGCTGATAGACGGCGGGAGAAGCATCAACATCCTGTACCGTGACACCATGGAGAAGCTAAACGTCAAGACCAAGCATCTCATGCCAAGCCGGACCGTATTCCATGGCATCATACCCGGCCTGTCCTGCTCACCAATCGGCAAGATCAAGATAGATGTTCTCTTTGGGGACAAGGATCATTTCCACCGAGAAGCAATATGGTTTGAGGTGGTGGACCTTGAGATCCCTTATCATGCACTGCTCGGCCGACCCGCTCTGGCCAAGTTCATGGCTGTGCCCCACTACGCCTACCTCAAGATGAAGATGCCAAGTACCAAGGGCATCATCACCATAGCCGGCGACTACAAGAAATCCTCCGAGTGTGCAGTAGCCAGCAGCCGGCTGGCCGAGTCCCTTGTGATCGCTGAAGAGAAGAAGATGCCTCGAGTCGTGGCCATGGCCGGCAAGCAGCCGACCCTGTCCCCTGACCCCAAGGAATGTGAAGCCCAAGGTTCTTTCCAGCCGGCCAAAGAAACGAAGAAGATACCTCTGGACTCAGAGAACCCAGAAAGGTTTGCCGTCATTGGGGTGAACTTAGACAGCAAATAGGAAGGCGATCTCATCGATTTCCTTCGTGAGAATCGGGACATCTTCGCATGGTCCCCCAAAGACATGTCGGATGTCCCGAAGGAATTCGTCGAGCACAAGCTACACGTCTGGGAGGATGCAAAGCCAGTCAAGCAGCCCCTCCGCCGACTATTGGAGGAGAAGAGAAGGATTGTAGGAGAAGAGATAGCCCGGCTTCTAGCAGCTGGCTTCATAATGGAGGTGTTCTTTCCTGAATGGCTCGCCAACCCGATCCTCATGCTAAAGAAGAATAACAAGTGGCGCATGTGTATAGACTACACTAGCCTCAACAAAGCCTGCCCCAAAGATCCTTTTGCCCTACCAAGGATTGATCAAGTGATAGACTCCACAGCCGGATGCGAGATGTTGAGCTTCTTGGATGCTTACTCAGGCTACCACCAGATAAAGTTGGATCCAGCTGACCACCTAAAGACCGCCTTCATCACACCATTCGGAGCTTTCAGCTACCTGACTATGACATTCGGCTTGAGAAATGTCGGTGCCACTTTTCAGCGTTGCATGCAGAAATGCCTCCTCAAGCAACTCGGCAGAAATGCCCACGTCTATGTAGACGATATCGTGGTGAAGACGGAGAAGCACGGCACCTTGCTGGAAGACCTCAAAGAGACGTTTGAAAACCTGCGCCGGTTTCAGATCAAGCTCAACCCCGAGAAATGCGTGTTCGGAGTACCAGCCGGCCAACTTCTAGGCTTCTTGGTCTCCGAACGCGGCACCGAATGCAACCCAGTGAACATCAAGGCCATTGGCAGAATAGAGATTCCCACCAAGCTGCGAGACGTCCAGAAGTTTACCAGGTGCCTGGCCTCCCTGAACTGCTTTATCAGCCGACTTGGAGAGAAGGCTCTCCCCCTCTACCGACTCATGAAGAAGACCACTCACTTCGAGTGGAACGACCAAGCCGACCAAGCTTTCCACGAGCTGAAGAAGATGCTGGCCACACCACCTGTCTTGGCGGCGCCGACTGAGAAAGAGCCCATGCTCCTTTACATTGCGGCTACCAGCCGGGTGGTCAGCACCGTTATCGTGGTTCAACGCACAGAAGAAGGCCGAGCTCAGCTAGTCCAGAGGCCGGTGTATTATTTAAGTGAAGTGTTGTCCACCTCGAAGCGGAACTACCTGCACTACCAGAAGATGTGCTATGGTGTGTACTTCGCCGCCAAGAAGCTCAAGCCCTACTTTCAAGAGCACCCCATCACGGTCGTGTGCACTGCCCCGCTCGCCGAAATCATAGGTAGCTGGGACGCCTCTGGCCGGGTGGCAAAATGGGCCATTGAGCTGGCCCCTTACACGATCTTCTACCAACCTCGCATCTCCATCAAGTCCCAAGCATTGGCCGACTTCCTCGTCGACTGGGCCGAGACCCAGTACCTACCGCCGGCTCCCGACTCCACTCATTGGCGGATGCACTTCGACGGGTCCAAGATGCGCACCGGCTTGGGAGCCGGCATCATCCTCACCTCTCCCAAAGGCGACAAGCTCAGATACACATTGCAAATTCATTTTGCCGCCTCCAACAATGTGGCCGAGTACGAGGCGCTCATACACGGGCTCCGGCTAGCCAAAGAACTCGGCATCCGCCGAATCCTGTGCTATGGCGACTCAGATTTGGTAGTTCAACAATCATCTGGCGACTGGGATGCCAAGTACGCAAACATGGCGAACTACCACTTCCTCGTTCAGCAAATTAGTGGGTATTTTGAAGGATGCGAGTTCCTCCACGTGCCACGGGCCGACAACGAGCAAGCAGATGCCCTGGCACGAATAGGCTCCACTCGACAAGCTATACCAACCGGCGTCTCTCTCCAACGCCTCCTCAAGCCGTCTATCAAGCCGTCTCCGGAATTCGATTCCATCTTCATACCGCCTAACCCCGACGTAGTCGGATCCGGCTGGGGGAACCGAGCAGGCGGCTCAGGGACTTCAATAGGCGGCCCGGGGACTTCAACAGGCGGCTCGGGGACTGCCATAGCCGCACCCGGCCCGGGGACTACGGCAGTCGGCCCGGGGACTGCATTGACAAAACAGGCGGTGGCCGACTCCAGATCTTCACCACCCAGCCCACCCGCCCTGGTCGCAGTAGCCGTGTTGGCTATAGAAGAAGTCACAGCTCCATCATGGACCCAGCCCATCCTCAACTTCCTGGTAAATAGAGAACTGCCGGCTGACAAGATCGCGGCAAGACAAGTCCAATGCCGAGCCGGAGCATACACAATTGTCAACAGAGAGCTCGTTAGGCGCAGCATCACTGGAGTCTTCCAGTGTTGTGTCGACCCAGAGAAGGGCATTGCAATCCTCAAAGATATCCACCAAGGCGAATGCGGCCACCACGCAGCCTCGAGATCGCTCATCGCCAAAGCTTTCCGCCATGGTTTCTTGTGGCCGACTGCTTTGGACGACGCCAAGGAATTAGTCAAATACTGCAAAGGGTGCCCAGTCTTCAGTTCCAAACAGCATCAGCTGGCTTCTGCACTCAAGACCATCCCCCTCACCTGGCCTTTTGTCGACTGGGGGCTGGACATGGTGGGCCCGTTCAAGACGGCGTGCGGTGGCATGACACATCTGCTCATCGCCGTGGACAAATTTACCAAGTGGATTGAAGCAAAGCCGATCAAGAAGCTGATGGGCCGACTGCCGTAACATTCATCGCAGATATCACAACTCGGTACGGCATGCCACACAGCATCATCACCGACAACAGCACGAATTTTGCCAAGGGAGCACTGGCACGTTTCTGCGCGACACAGGGTATCCGACTGGACTTAGCGTCCGTTGCCCACCCGCAGTCAAACGGCCAAGTTGAGCGAGCAAACGGCCTCATCCTCTCCGGCATCAAGCCCCGATTGGTCGTGCCACTGGAGCGTTCGGCCGGCTATTGGCTCGACAAGCTGTCGGCCATCCTCTGGAGTCTGCACACTACCCCGAACAAGTTAATCGGCTTCACCCCCTTCTTCCTTGTATATGGTGCCGAGGCTGTCATCCCAACTGACATCGAGTTCGGCTCACCTCGGGTGACCATGTACATGGAAGCGGAGGCCAAGGAAGCACGAGAAGACGGCGTCGACCTGCTGGAAGAAAGTCGGCTGTTAGCCCTCACCCGGTCCGCCATCTACCAGCAGGGTTTGCGCCGCTACCACAGCCGGAAGGTCAAGCCAAGATCCTTCCAAGAGGGTGACCTTGTGCTCAGGCTGATCCAGCAAACAGCCGGCCAGCACAAGCTCTCGGCCCCTTGGGAAGGCCCCTTCATCATCAGCAGAGCATTAGGAAACGGCTCCTACTACCTGATCGATGCGCAGAAGCCGAAGGCACGAAATTGAGATGATTCCGGCAACGAGTCGGAACGAGCATGGAGCGCCAACCTCCTCCGAAGATTTTATAGTTAAAATGCAGTATGTATCATGCTACCTTTTGTACTAAGTATGAGACAATGGGCCCCCCAAGGAGCACTCGGGGACTACCCTCTTTTATCTTTGAATGATGAGTATCATGCCTATGATTATGTCACTACATCCATTCCTCTTGTCCGGCACCGGGTTCGACCAGTTGGCCCGGGGACTTGCCGCCTTGAGTTATATTCAAGTTCCACCTGCAGTCAGACAAGTAGTGTGCCGGCACCCAAGCCCTCTCTTGTCGAAAGCCGCAGCTCAAAGAATCGGCTGTCCGGCTGGCAAGAGTCAAAGGCAGGAAAGGATGCCCACATGAAAAACGGCTAAGGACTAACAAACTTATATAACGAAAGCCGGCTTCCCCCCCCCCCCGCCGACCGGCTGCCAGAGCAGCCAGCTGGCCGGCTTCCAATTCACCTTGCTACAATCTAAGAAAGCTCGAGTACTTGTCTTCCCAAAAAATGGCTGAGTTCCTCCCCAGCCACAGACTGCAGAGCAGCTGTCCGGCTAGGAAGGCGGAGACCAAGGGAAGGCGGCAAAGGAAACAGCCTAAGGATAAAAAGCAAACATGAATGGAAGTCAAACACATGCATGATTATATTTACACAAAAGGCCTTCAAAAGGCCGACATTCAACATAGTTTGAATACACCCCCAGTGGGTGGAACTGCGCAAATTTAATAAAAAGTTGTCCAAAAAGTAACAAACAGGAAAATGAAGGCGGCAGATCAGGCCAAGGGAACAACGGGCGAGTCGGGTAGGTTGGTGGAGACAGCAGTGCCGGCTGGAGGAGTGGCCGGCTGGCAAGTCTCGGCCTGGTCATCACCTCTGGCAGACGGTGCACTTGCGCGCGCCTCGTTGCTAGAGGCATGGTCAGGCTGAAGCTGTCTGGTCGCTTCACCACCTGGCACGACATCTTTGCCATCCTCCCCCTCGTCCTCTTCGCCCTCGTCACTGGAAGCGATCTCCTCCGCCGAGTCTTCACCTCCCGCCGGGTCCAACCTGAACCACTCCTCCGGCTGAGCGATGCCGTCATCATTCACCTCAGGGGCAAAGACGCTGGTATCGGTGTACTCGGCGATCACCGAAGCACGCTGGATGATAGCCGACCGCACCTCCACTAGCTCTTCATCGGCCTCCTGTTGCCAGGTGCTCAGCTGGGCCAAGCTTAGCCCGGGATACCAGGCTCGGACGAACTCCAGCGCCCGCCTGGCGCCGGACCGAGCTGCAGAAGCCTTCCAGACCTCGAAGCAGCCGACGGCAACCTCCAGCCAGTCGGCAGTCCGACTAGGGGTGCGAGGAACCGCCTCGCCAGGCCAGAGGGCGGCCAGCACTTGCACCCCAGCATGCTGAAGCCGGCGGAGCATGCGGTGAGCCGGCTGCAGCCAGGCCTGAATCGCCAGAAGCTGCTCCTCAAGTGTCCGACTGGCATTCGGCGCGATCTCGGCCCATGCCTGCCGGCGTGCATCGCTGTGGGCCTCGATGGCTTGGGAGGCAGCGACGGAGTAGCTGGGGAAGTAATCTGCGCAAAGGAGAAAAAATAGCACAAAGTTAGAGGACAAATCAGATGACAAAGGGCAGGCAAAGGGACGAAAAGGAAGGCGGCCTACCATCGATCAAATCCTCGACCCGTCTGTAGCCTTTGCTCAGAGCCTGCTTCGCCTCAGCCCAGCCCGCCGCCTCGGTCTTATACTCGGCTTTAAGTGCGGCCTCGTTGTCCTGCACTTTCTTAAGGGCCGCCTTGTGGCTCTCCTCCTGGTCAGCCAGTCTCTTGGCCAGGCGGTTGTGTTCCTGGGCCAAGGCAATGCACTCGGCTTTCTTGGCACGAAGGGCGGTCTGGATTCCACCTAGCTGCTCCCTCAAGTCGGCGTTGGCCCCTGCAGACATGAAGAAAAAGAAAAAAACAATAAGGAAGAAGTCGTCAGCAAAGATTCGACCCGACTGCTCAGCAGTCAGCCCGAATCTCGGGGACTACACCCAGTGGGTGCGCTGACGCGCCCCCATGTAAGATAAAAGAAGCGAAGCACTTACTCCGGCTATCAGTCAGATCAGCGGTCTTTTGGTTCAGCTCCTGAGCCTGGGAGTTGAAGGCAGCTGCGCGGAGATTATGATATTCCTAGAAACAGGACGGAAGTGCGAATAAGAACAAGATAGCAATTGAAGCCTACTAGAAGTTCCAAGCCGCCTGCTCAGCAGCCGACTCGGAACTCGGGGACTACACCCAGTGGGTGCGCTGACGTGCCCCCATGGAAGAAATCAAGAAAGCAATCGACCAAAGCTAGAGGACTCACCCGGATGACCGCCCGCATTGTAAGGAATTCTTGATTGTACCACTTCAACGAGGCGGCCTGGGCCTGAAGCCGGCTCCGGACCTCCTGCGCCGCCACATTTAGCTTAGCCGTCCCACCGCTGGGTGTCCACTCAGACGTGCTGGCGCTGGCCGCCTCCAGATCCTGAGCCGTCGAGCTGGCTCCCGTGACCTTCTGCGGCCCCGGCGCTAAGGTCGCCTCCCCTGCGCACCGACGAAGCGGCGACCGAACCACAAGGTCCGCCCCCAGCCGGCTGCTCGGGCGGCACAGCAGGCCGGCCGCCTTGGCCCGTTCCAGTCGGTGCCGACTGTGGCGCCTCTTCTAGGATGACCACGTCATCCTCCCTCCTCTCCATCACCGGCCGGTCATGGTCGGCTTCCTCCGACGGGGGCACTGGGACCTCAGGGGACACGGCGCGGAGGGGGATGACGAGCTGCGGAGGCTGGTTGCGCAGGGCCTCCGCCTCCCTCTTCGCGGCCGCGGTCTCCACCTGAGCCTTGGCCGCCGCTTTCGCCTACGCCCTGGTCGACTCCCCCGTCGCCTCCCGAGCCGCCCTCCTCTCCTCCGGCTCCCGCTCCTCCCGTGCCTCCCGCGTGTTACGCTCCGTCACCTCCAGGAGAGCGGCGCAGGGATCCACGCGGTGGGAGCTTGTAGACCCTCCCAATGTTCCGACTATGGAGGCAGCAGAGATCCGCTCGAGAGAGAGCGGTGCCCTGTTCAACAAGTCAAAAAGAAGGGGCTTACAAGAGTGTCAACCAAAGAAAAGAAAGAAAGGTGTGGGAAAATCGATACTTACGCCGAAACCGCCTGCGGCTGCTTCACCACCTTGCAGAAGCGGGCCGCCTTCGCACCCGCCTCGTCCTTCTTGGCCACTGCCGCGGAACTCTTGGGCTTCTTCGGCCGACTGCCGAAGAGAGTCGGTGCGCCTCGGCGTTTCTGCGTGCCGCCCCGAGCAGCCGGCGCGGCGGATGGGCCCGCGCCCTGACGATCGGGCGCCGGCTGGCGACGCGGAATGACTTCGGCCTCGTCATCGTCCGGCCAGTCCCCGAAGCCGGCTCCGAGCTCAGGGCCACCTGCTTCACCGCCTCCTCCCACGACGGCGTCGTCCATGGCGGCCGCCCCCAAATATGGATCGTCAACGTCGTCCACCTCGCGGTCGGGAAGGAACTGGCGCTCCAGCCCTGCGGCCCCGGCCGCCGGTCGAAGAAGGATGCTCTGTTAAAAACAAGCCGCCAAATCGAGAGTCGGTCATAATGAACCCGGTGACAAGAGAAGAATAGAAGAGAAACTTACCATGGGCGGAGGATTGGCTCGAGAATACGGCCCCTTGCCGTACCACCATTCCTTGGTGAGCTTGCAGTTGGAGATGTAGTTCACCATGTAAGATACCTCATCATGAGGCATCTCCTTGGTGCTCAGCCGGCTCGGGTCGAAGCAGTTGCTCATTTGGTAGATCATACGCGGCCGGCCTTGGAGCGGGAGTACCCGGCGCTCCATGAAGGCGGCCACCAAGTCGGCCCCGACCAGGCCTTCCGACTGGACCATCACCCAGAGCCGGGCGATGGCGGCGGCGCCAGCCGGAGACAGCGTCCTGGCTCGGTAGCCCCAAGAAGGCTGCCTCCCAGCCGGCAGGCCGGCTACATAAGCCGGCAGATTGACGAAGTTGCCTTGCGGGGCGACGTTCTTCACGTAGAAGTATGATTGCTGCCAGAGCTTCACCGACTGGATCAGCAGGATACGCGGAAACGGGTTGTTGTCGGCTGACCTCCGCATGGCGATGAAGGCGCCGCACACGGCGCGGGCATTGCCCGCAGTGATGGTGCCAAGTTTGCATTGGAAGAACTCCCCCGAAGCTCGAGGGTGGGAAGGACGCCAAGAAAACCGTCGCACAGAGTGACGAAGGCCGATAGCAGCATCACAGTGTTGGGGGTGAGGTGATGCGGCTAGAGATGGTAAAACTCCAGGAAAGCGCGAAAGAACCCACTCGTCGGCAGGCCGAGGCCGCGCAGGCAGTGCGAGCGTAAGATCACCCTCTCGTCCTCCTCCGGCGCTGGCGAGACCTCTGCCTCCGGTGCGAGGCGGGTCCGCACGTAACCCGTGCCCAGCAGCCGCCGCGTCTTGCGGAGTCAGTCGATGTGGTCCTCATGGATGTTGGAACCATCCCAAGAACTGGACAGCGCCATGGGAGCAAGGAAGAAGCGAGAAGGGCGCGGCGACGAAGCACGCGCAACCCCGCTGCGGCAGAACTACGGCGAGCCAAGAAGGGTGGCGACGAGACAGCGCGGCGGCGAAGCGCTATGGTGGCGGAGGAAAGAAGAAGGAAGAAGAAGAAAGGGTTGAGCGAGGGCGAGTGTGCGAGCGTCTGCCGCTCCCCCTCCTCCTCCTACTTATAGGCTCGTGCGGCGGAGCCAAGGAGGCGACGCGTGGGGGGATGTGGGATTAACTGCGCCCACTCCCCCACGTCCCGCGATTATCGCGCCCTAGAGGCATGCTGAAACCGCCGCGGGAAGGTGAGCGGTCTGATCGGGCCGCAGAAGATTTGCACATGGGCCGAGGCCTAGGAGTGGCGGGCCCTGGCCTGCGGCAACGTCTCGTCGCGCGCGTGGGCTGGCAGGCCTTCCCCGCTGACGGTTGCCATGTGGCGAGCGAAGGGCAGGCGGTCTGCGCGCGACTCAGCTCGTGTGCCGTCCGGTCTTTGCCTTCAAGCCGCCAAACCTTCCAAAGACGGCGCATCTACTCAAAGCCGGCTCCTAGCTGCCGGCTCTTCAGGGTAGGAAGCTGATCGAGCTTCTCGTCCTCTCTTCAGCCTTGAAGCCCAACCAGCTTCGGGGACTACTGTCGGAGTAAATGACCACGGGTAGCCTAGCCGGCTCCCCTGGCACTTCTGAAAAATTACGGGCCATCGAGCCCTCAAGCATCCAAAACGCGGGGCCGCCTTCTCTCGGCCGGCAATCTCTCAGGCCGGCTATCGGGAGGCGGCCTGGCCCTAAAACCCACAGAAGGAAGGCCACGAGAGGGCCGACTCCAAGAAGTCGGCCACGAAAAGGCCGACTCCTAAGAAGCCGGTCACGAGAAGGCCGACTCCAAGAAGCCGGTTCCCCCAGCAGGCGGCCATGATCTCACCCTCAAACTTTGCACCCACATAACGATGATGAGACGGGGCGTGGCTACAGTGAGGCCTGCCACCCCCGAATCCCGGAGCGCGCGTGGTCACAGTGTGCTGTACGGGGCGGCCATCACCCGTCCGGCGCAGCACTGTTGCCATAATGACCATGACGTCACCCATGACGGGCTGTCAGATTGGCCCGCTGGCGGCAGGCCCCCTTCGGTCAGAGAGACACCCGAAGGCGGCCCGGACTCCCCTTGCCGGCCTAAGGCAAGGCCGGCTCCCAACAGCCGGCTAGCACCCTCCCTCGAAGGAGGCGCCTCATTAAGGAGACAAGATGAGGTAAGGCTACAGTGATCGCCGCCAGGCAGCGGCACTGTAGCCATGCTTACTTCATCAAAAGCCCTCATCATCAGGAGTGAGGCAACAGTAACCCGCCCCCAACAAGGCCCCTGAGCGGTGGGGCCAGCTTGTCGACCAGAAAGCCGGCAGCCGGCGGGACCCACCAGTCGGCGGGCCCCAGCAGCCAGCAGAGAAGCCGGTGAACATAGACACTGACGGCTAGGGCCCGCGCCCAGCCGGATTACCATTATACCCTTGGGGGGTAGGCCTATATAAACCCCCCAGGGCACCCATGCAAAGGGTTGATCTCTTAGAGCTTTAGACACCACATAGAGGGAAGAGGAGAGCTAGCCGTGCCCTTCTTCTTCCTCTCACCGAAACAGCTCAAGGAGCCTCTTGTAGCTACTTGTTCACCTAGTGATTATGCGGAGACACCGCAAAGCAGCAGTAGGGGTGTTATCTCCACGGAGAGCCCCGAAGCTGGGTAAGATTCGCCGGCGTGCATGTCTTTGCCTCATCCCGTTTCCAGGCACCGGTGACGTCATATTGGCTCCCATAATGATAAGCCACCCGTTGGCATATGTCGCACCTACCACCCGACAGTAATACATGTGTGAATACATAGACCACAACATGTCCCTAGTGAGCCTCTAGTTGACTAGCTCATTGATCAATGGATGGTTATGGTTTCCTGACCATGGACATTGGATTTCATTGATAACGGGATCACATCATTAGGAGAATGATGTGATGGACAAGACCCAATCCTAAGCATAGCACAAGATCGTGTAGTTTGTTTGCTAAAGCTTTTCTAATGTCAAGTATCATTTCCTTATACCATGAGATTGTGCAACTCCCGGATATCGTAGGAATGCTTTGGGTGTACCAAACGTCACAACGTAACTGGGTGGCTATAAAGGTGCACTTCAGGTATCTCCGAAAGTGTCTGTTGGGTTGGCACGAATCGAGACTGGGATTTGTCACTCCGTATGACGGAGAGGTATCTCTAGGCCCACTCGGTAATGCATCATTATAATGAGCTCAATGTGACTAAGTAGTTAGTCACGGGATCATGCATTATGGAACGAGTAAAGTGACTTGCTGGTAACGAGATTGAACGAGGTATTGGGATACCAACGATCGAATCTCAGGCAAGTAACATACCGATTGACAAAAGGAATTGTATACGGGATTGCCTGAATCCCCGACATCGTGGTTCATCCGATGAGATCATCGTGGAACATGTGGGAACCAACATGGGTATCCATATCCCGCTGTTGGTTATTGACCGGAGAGATGTCTCGGTCATGTCTGCATGATTCTCGAGCCCGTAGGGTCTTCACACTTAAGGTTCGATGACGCTAGGGTTATAAGGGAAGTTTGTATGTGGTTACCGAATGTTGTTCGGAGTCCCGGATGAGATCCCAGACGTCACGAGGAGTTCCTGAATGGTCCGGAGGTAAAGAATAATATACAGGAAGTGAGGTTTTGGCCACCGGAAGTATTTCTGGGGTCACCGGCAATGTACCGGGACCACTGAAAGGGTTCCGTGGGTCCACCGGGAGGGGCCACAAGCCCCGGAGGCTTGCATGGGCCTAGAGTGGAAAGGGACCAGCTCCAGAGTGGGCTGGTGCGCCTCCCACCAAGGCCCAAGGCGCAGCTATGAGGGGAGAGGGGAAACCCTAGGCGTAGATGGGCCTAAAGGCCCACCCTAGGGCGCACCCCCCTCTCTCCCCCTCTTGGCGGCCCCCCTCTATCCCATCTAGGGCTGCCGCCCCTAGGGGTGGGAACCCTAGAGGGGGCGCACCCTCCTCCCCTCCTCCTATAAATAGTGGGGGTTTTGGGGCTGCCAGATGCATGAGTTTTCCTCTCTCCTAGCGTAGCCCTACCCCTCTCCCTCCTCATCTCTCACAGTGCTTGGCGAAGCCCTACTGGAGTGCCACGCTCCTCCATCACCACCATGCCGTTGTGCTGCTGCTGGACGGAGTCTTCCCCAACCTCTCACTCTCTCCTTGCTGGATCAAGGCACGGGAGACGTCACCGGGCTGCATGTGTGTTGAACGCGGAGGCACCGTTCTTCGGTGCTTAGATCGGATTCGGCCACGATCTGAATCGCTTCGTGAACGACTCCACTGACCGCGTTCTTGTAACGCTTCGGCATCGCGATCTTCAAGGGTATGAAGATGCACTCCCCCCTCTCTCGTTGCTAGTATCTCCATAGATTGATCTTGGTGATGCGTAGAAAATTTTGAATTTCTGCTACGTTCCCCAATAGTGGCATCATGAGCTAGGTCTATGCGTAGTTTCTATGCACGAGTAGAACACAAGTTGTTGTGGGCGTCGATTTTGTCAATTTACTTGCCGTTACTAGTCTTATCTTGATTCGGCGGCATCGTGGGATGAAGCGGCCCAGACCGACCTTACACGTACACTTACGTGAGACAGGTTCCACTGACTGACATGCACTAGTTGCATAAGGTGGCTAGCAGGTGTCTGTCTCTCCCACTTTAGTCGGATCGGATTCGATGAAAAGGGTCCTTATGAAGGGTAAATAGTAATTGGCATATCACGTAGTGGTTTTGGCGTAGGAAAGAAACGTTCTTGCTAGAAACCTATAACAGCCACGTAAAAACTTGCAACAACAATTAGAGGACGTCTAACTTGTTTTTGCAGCATATGCCGTGTGATGTGATATGGCCAAAAGAATGTGATGAATGATATACGTGATGTATGAGATTGATCATGTTCTTGTAATAGTAATCACGACTTGCATGTCGATGAGTATGACAACCGGCAGGAGCCATAGGAGTTGTCTTAATTTATTGTATGACATGCGTGTCATGAGTAACGCCATGTAATTACTTTACTTTATTGCTAAACCGTTAGCCATAGTGGTAGAAGTAATAGTTGGCGAGACAACTTCATGAAGACACGATGGTGGAGATCATGGTGTCATGACGGTGACAATGATGATCGTGGCGCCCCGAAGATGGAGATCAAAAGGAGCAAAATGATATTGGCCATATCATGTCACTATTTGATTGCATGTGATGTTTATCATGTTTTACATCTTATTTGCTTAGAATGACGGTAGCTTAAATAAGATGATACCTCGCAATAATTTCAAGAAAGTGTTCCCCCTAACTGTGCACCGTTGTGAAGGTTCGTTGTTTCGAAGCACCACGTGATGATCGGGTGTGATAGATTCTAACGTTCGAATACAATAGGTGTAAGCCAGATTTACACACGCAATACACTTAGGTTGACTTGACGAGCCTAGCATGTACAGACATGGCCTCGGAACAAGGAAGACCGAAAGGTCGAGCATGAGTTGTATAGAAGATACGATCAACATGAAGATGTTCACCGACGATGACTAGTCCGTCTCACGTGATGATCGGACACGGCCTAGTTGACTTGGATCATGTATCACTTAGATGACTAGAGGGATGTCTATCTGAGTGGGAGTTCATCAAATAATGTGATTAGATGAACTTAATTATCATGAACATAGTCAAAAGGGTCTTTACAAATTATGTCGTAAGCTCGCGCTTTAGTTCTACTGTTTAGATATGTTCCTAGAGAAAATATAGTTGAAAGTTGATAGTAGGAATTATGCGGACTAGGTCCATAAACTGAGGATTGTCCTCATTGCTGCGCAGAAGGCTTATGTCCTTAATGCACTGCTCGGTGTGCTGAACCTCGAACGTTGTCTGTGGATGTTGCGAACATCTGACATACACGTTTTGATGACTACATGATAGTTCAGTAATGTTAAACGGTTTAGAATTGTGGCGCCGAAGACGTTTTTTTGAAACGTCACGGAACATATGAGATGTTCCAAGGGCTGAAATTGGGATTTCAAGCTCGTGCCCACATCAAGAGGTATGAGACCTCCGACGAGTTTCTTAGCCTACAAACTAAGGGAGAAAAGCTCAATCGTTGAGCTTGTACTCAGATTGTCTGGGTACAACAATCACTTGAATCGAGTGGGAGTTAATCTTCCAGATGAGATAGTGATGTTTCTCCAAAGTCATTGCCACCAAGCTACTAGAGCTTCGTGATGAACTATACATATCAGGGATAGATATGATGATCCTTGAAATATTCACGATGTTTGACACCGCGAACGTAGAAATCAAGAAGGAGCATCAATTGTTGATGGTTAGTGAAACCACTAGTTTCAAGAAGGGCAAGGCAAAGAAGGGATACTTCATGAAACGGCAAATCAGTTGCTGCTCTATTGAAGAAACCCAAGGTTGAACCCAAACTCGAGACTAAGTGCTTCTATAATAAGGGGAATGGTCACTGGAGAAGAATTACCCTAGATACTTGGTAGATAAGAAGGCAGGCAAGGTCGACAGAAGTATATTGGATATACATTATATTAATGTGTACTCTACTAGTACTCCTAGTAGCACCATGGTAATAGATACCGGTTCGGTTGCTAAGTGTTAGTCACTCGAAATAAAAGGCTACAGAATAAATGGAGACTAGCTGAAGGCGAGGTGACGATATGTGTTGGAAGTATTTCCAAGGTTGATGTGATCAAACATCGCACGCTCCCTCTACCATCGGGATCAGTGTTAAACCTAAATGATTGTTATTTGGTGTTTGCGTTGAGCATAGACATGATTGGATTATGTCTATCGCAATACGGTTATTCATTTAAGGAGAATAATGGTTACTCTGTTTATTTCAATAATACCTTCAATGGTCTTGCACCTAAAATGAATGGTTTATTGAATCTCGATCGTAGTGATACACATGTTCATGCCAAAAGATATAAGATAGTAATGATAGTACCACCTACTTGTGGCACTGCCATGTAAGTCATATTGATATAAAATGCATGAAGAAGCTCCATGTGATGGATCTTTGGACTCACTCATTTTTGAAAAGATTGAGACATGCGAACCATGTCTATTGGTATATATGCATGAAGAAACTCCATACAGATGGATCGTTTGGACTCACTTGATTTTGAATCACTTGAGACATGCAAATCATACCACATGGGCAAGATGACTGAAAGGCCTCGTTTTCAGTGAGATGGAACAAGAAAGCAACTTGTTGGAAGTAATACATTTTGATGTGTGCAGTCCAATGAGTGCTGAGGCACGCAGTGGATATCATTATGTTCTTACTTCACAGATGATTTGAGTAGATGCTGAGTATATTTACTTGATGAAACACAAATTTGAATTATTGAAAGGTTCAAGTAATTTCAGAGTGAAGTTGAAGATCGTCGTGACAAGAGGATAAAATGTCTATGATATGATCATAGAGATGAGTATCTGAGTTATGAGTTTGGTATACAATTAAGACATTGTGGAAATTGTTTCATAACTAATATCGCCTGGAACACCATAGTGTGATGGTGTGTCCGAACATCATAGCTGCACCCTATTGGATATGGTGCATACCATGATGTCTCTTATTGAATTACCACTATCGCTTATGGGTTAGGCATTAGAGACAACCTCATTCACTTCAAATAGGGCACCACGTAATTCCATTGAGATGACAGCGTACGAACTATGGTTTAGAGAAACCTAAGCTGTCATTTCTTAAAAGTTTGGGACTGCGAAGCTTATGTGGAAAAGTTTTAGCCTGATAAGCTCAAACCCAAAGAGGATAAATGCATCTTCATAGGACACCCAAAACAGTTGGGTATACCTCCTGTCTCAGATCCGAAAGCAAAAGGGCTTGTTTCTAGAATCGGGTCCTTTCTCGAGGAAAAGTTTCTCTCAAAAGAATTGAGTAGGAGGATGGTGGAGACTTGATGAGGTTATTGAACCGTCACTTCAACTAGTGTGTAGCAGGGCACAGGAAGTTGTTCTTGTGGCACCTACACCAATTGAAGTGGAAGCTGATGATATTGATCATGAAACTTCGGATCAAGTCACTACCAAACCTCGTAGGTCGACAAGGATGCGTACTACTTCAGAGTGGTACGTAATCCTGCCTTAGAGGTCATGTTGCTAGACAACAATGAACCTACGAGCTATGGAGAAGCGATGGTGGGCCCGGATTCCGACGAATGGCTCGAAGCCATAAAATCCGAGAGAGGATTCATGTATAAAACAAAGTGTAGACTTTGGAAGAACTACTTGATGGTCGTAAGGCTATTGGGTATAGATGGATTTTAAAAGGAAGACAGACAATGATGGTAAGTGTCACCATTAAGAAAGCTCGACTTGTCGTTAAGATGTTTTCTGACAAGTTCAAGGAGTTGACTACGGTGAGACTTTCTCACTCGTAGCAATGCTAAGAGTCTGTTGGAATTGTATTAGCAGTTACTGCATTATTTATGAAATCTTGCAGATAGGATGTCAAAACATTGTTTCCTCAACAATTTTCTTGAGGAAAGGTTGTATGTGATACAACCAAAAGGTTTTTTGTCAATACTAAAAGATGCTAACAAGTATGCAAAGCTCCAGCAATCCTTCTAACGACTAGAGTAAGCATCTCGGAGTTGGAATATACGCTTTGATGAGATGATCAAAGATTTTGGGTTTATACAAAGTTTATGAGAAACTTGTATTTCCAAAGAAGTGAGTGGGAGCACTATAGAATTTCTGATGAGTATATGTTGTTGACATATTGTTGATCAGAAATGATGCAGAGTTTCTGGAAAGCATATAGGGTTATTTGAAAAGTGTTTTTCAATGGAAAACCTAGATTAAGCTACTTGAACATTGAGCATCAAGATCTATAAGGATAGATCAAAATCGCTTAACAGTACTTTCAAATGAATACACACCGTGACAAGATTTTGAAGGAGTTCAAAATAGATCGACAAAGAAGGAGTTATTGGGTGTGTTATAAGGTGTGAGTATTGAGTAAGACTCAAGACCTGACCACGGTAGAAGAGAGAGAAAGGACGAAGGTCGTCCCCTATGCTTCAGACGTAGCCTCTATAGTATGCTATGTTGTGTACCGCACCTGAAGTGTGCCTTGCCATGAGTCAGTCAAGGGGTACAAGACTGATCCAGGAATAGATCACAGGACAGCGGTCAAACTTATCCTTAGTAACTAGTGGATTAAGGAAGTTTCTCAATTATGGAGGTGGTAAAAGAGTTCGTCGTAAAGGGTTACGCCGATGCAAACTTTGACACTAATCTGGACGACTCTGAGTAGTAAAACGGATTTGTATAGTAGATTTGTTATTTGGAATAGTTCCAAATGGCGCGTGATAGCTGCATATAGGAGATGGCATAGACATTTGTAAAGCACACACGGATCTGAAAGATTCAGACCCGTTGACTAATAACCTCTCTCACAAGCGAGATATGATCAAACCCAATGGGTGTTGGATTCATTACAATCACATAGTGATGTGAACTAGATTATTGACTCTAGTGCAAGTGGGAGACTGTTGGAAATATGCCCTAGAGGCAATAATAAAATGGTTATTATTATATTTCCTTGTTCATGATAATTGTCTATTGTTCATGCTATAATTGTATTAACTGGAAACCGTAATACATGTGTGAATACATAGACCACAACATGTCCCCAGTGAGCCTCTAGTTGACTAGCTCGTTGATCAATGGATGGTTATGATTTCCTGACTATGGACATTGGATGTCATTGATAACGGGATCACATCATTAGGAGAATGATGTGATGGACAAGACCCAATCCTAAGCATAGCACAAGATCGTGTAGTTCGTTTACTAAAGCTTTTCTAATGTCAAGTATCATTTCCTTAGACCATGAGATTGTGCAAATCCCGGATGCCGTAGGAATGCTTTGGGTGTACCATACGTCACAACGTAACTGGGTGGCTATAAAGGTGCACTTCAGGTATCTCCGAAAGTGTCTGTTGGGTTGGCACGAATCGAGACTGGGATTTGTCACTCCGTATGACGGAGAGGTATCTCTGGGCCCACTCGGTAATGCATCATCATAATGAGCTCAATGTGACTAAGTAGTTAGTCACGGAATCATGCATTATGGAACGAGTAAAATGACTTGCCGGTAACGAGATTCAACGAGGTATTGGGATACCGACGATCGAATCTCGGGCAAGTAACGTACCGATTGACAAAAGGAATTGTATACGGGATTGCCTGAATCCCCGACATCGTGGTTCATCCGATGAGATCATCGTGGAACATGTGGGAACCAACATGGGTATCCAGATCCCGCTGTTGGTTATTGACCGGAGAGATGCCTCAGTCATGTCTGCATGATTCCCGAGCCCGTAGGGTCTACACACTTAAGGTTCGATGACGCTAGGGTTATAAGGGAAGTTTGTATGTGGTTACCGAATGTTGTTCGGAGTCCCGGATGAGATCCCGGACGTCACGAGGAGTTCCGAATTGCTCCGGAGGTAAACAATAATATATAGGAAGTGAGGTTTTGGCCACCGGAAGTATTTCGGGGGTCACCGGTAATGTACCGGGACCACCGGAAGGGTTCCGGGGGTCCACCGGGAGGGGCCACCAGCCCCAGAGGCTTGCATGGGCCTAGAGTGGAAAGGGACCAGCTCCAGAGTGGGCTGGTGCGCCTCCCACCAAGGCCCAAGGCGCAGCTATGAGGGGAGAGGGGAAACCCTAGGCGTAGATGGGCCTAAAGGCCCACCCTAGGGTGCACCCCCCTCTCTCCCCCCCTTGGCCGCCCCCTGCTGGAAATATGCCCTAGAGGCAATAATAAAATGATTATTATTCTATTTCCTTGTTCATGGTAATTGTCTATTATTCATACTATAATTGTGTTATCCGGAAATCGTAATACATGTGTGAATACATAGACCACAACATGTCCCTAGTAAGCCTCTAGTTGACTAGCTCGTTGATCAACAGATAGTCATGGTTTCCTGACTATGGACATTGGATGTCATTGATAACGGGATCACATCATTGGAAGAATGATGTGATGGACAATACCCAATCATAAGCATAGCACAAGATCGTGTAGTTCGTTTGCTAGAGCTTTTCCAATGTCGAGTATCATTTCCTTAGACCATGAGATCGTGTGACTCCCGGATGTCGTAGGAGTGCTTTTGGTGTACCAAACGTCACAACGTAACTAGGTGACTATAAAGGTATACTAAAGGTATCCCCGAAAGTATCTGTTGGTTTGACATGGATCGAGACTGGGATTTGTCACTCCGTATGACGGAGAGGTATCTTTGGGCCCACTCGGTAATTTATCATCATAATGAGCTCAAAGTGACTAAGTGGTTGGTCATGGGATCATGCATTATGGTACGAGTAAAGTGACTTGCCGGTAACGAGATTGAACGAGGTATTGGGATGTTGGCGATCAAATCTCGGGCAAGTAACATACCGATTGACAAAGGGAATTGTATACAGGATTACTTGAATCCTCGACATCGTGGTTCATCCAATGAGATCATCGAGGAGCATGTGGGAGCCAACATGGGTATCCAGATCCCGCTGTTAGTTATTGGCCGGAGAGTCATCTCGGTCATGTCTGCATGTCTCCCGAACTCGTAGGGTCTACACACTTAAGGTTCGGTGATGCTAGGGTTGTAGAGAGACTAGTATGCGGTAACCCAAAAGTTGTTCGGAGTCCCGGATGAGATCCCGGACATCGCGAGGAGTTCCGGAATGGTCTAGAGGTGAAGAATTATATATAGGAAGTCCAGTTTCGGCCATCGGGAAAGTTTCGGGGATCACCGGTATCGTACCCGGACCACCGGAAGGGTCCCGGGGGTCCACCTATCCCGGAGGGCCCCATGGGCTGAAGTGGGAGGGGAACCAGCCCCTGGTGGGCTGGTGCGCCCCCTCTTGGGCCCCGCTGCGCCTAGGGTTGGAAACCCTAGGGGTGGGGGCGCCCCACTTGGCTTGGGGGGCAAGCCGCCCCCCTTGGCCGTCGCCCCCCCCCC
>NC_041388.1:402822591-402828707 GCF_002162155.2 Triticum dicoccoides | reverse complement strand
CGGCGCCCCCCGGCCCCTATATATAGTGGAGGGGAGGGAGGGCAGCCGCACCCAAGTCCCTGGCGCCTCCCTCTCCCTCTGCTACACCTCTCCCTCTCGTAGAGCTTGGCGAAGCCCTACCGAGATCGCCGCTACTTCCACCACCACGCCGTCGTGCTGCTGGATCTCCATCAACCTCTCCTTCCCCCTTGCTAGATCAAGAAGGAGGAGACGTCTTCCCAACCATACGTGTGTTGAACGCGGAGGTGCTGTCCGTTCAGCACTAGGATCTTCGGTGATTTGGATCACAACGAGTACGACTCCCTCAACCCCGTTCTCTTGAACGCTTCCGCTCGCGATCTACAAGGGTATGTAGATGCACTCCTCTCTCTCGTTTCTAGATGACTCCATAGATTGATCTTGGTGAAGCGTAGAAATTTTTTATTTTCTACAATGTTCCCCAACACCCCCCTCTATCCCATCTAGGGCTGCCGCCCCCTAGGGGTGGGAACCCTAGAGGGGGCGCACCCTCCTCCCCTCCTCCTATAAATAGTGGGGGTTTTGGGGCTGCCAGATGCATGAGTTTTCCTCTCTCCTGGCGCAGCCCTACCTCTCTCCCTCCTCGTCTCTCGCAGTGCTTGGCAAAGCCCTGCTGGAGTGCCACGCTCCTCCATCACCACCACGCCGTTGTGCTGCTGCTGGACGGAGTCTTCCCCAACCTCTCCCTCTCTCCTTGCTGGATCAAGGCATGGGAGACATCACCGGGCTGCACGTGTGTTGAACACGGAGGCACCATTCTTCGGTGCTTAGATTGGATTCGGCCGTGATCTGAATCGCTTCGTGAACGACTCCACCGACCGCATTCTTGTAACACTTCTGCATCGCGATCTTCAAGGGTATGAAGATGCACTCCCCTCTCTCTCGTTGCTAGTATCTCCATAGATTGATCTTGGTGATGCGCAGAAAATTTTGAATTTCTGCTACGTTCCCCAATACTTTGTCCATCGGTACGTTACTTGCCCGAGATTCGATCGTCGGTATCTTCATACCTAGTTCAATCTCGTTGCCCCCAAGTCTCTTTACTCGTTCTGTAATACATCATCCTGCAACTAACTCATTAGTCACTTTGCTTGCAAGGCTTCTTATGATGTGCATTATGCTACGTCTTGAGCTTGCGTTGGTTTTCCTCGAAGAGGAGAGGGTGATGAAGCAAAGTGTAGCGTAAGTATTTCCCTCAGTTTTGAGAACCAATGTATCAATCCAGTAGGAGGCTCCTCAAAAGTCCCACGCACCTACACAAACAAACTGAGAACTCGCAACCAACGCAATAAAGGGTTGTCAATCCCTTCACGGCCACTTGCGAAAGTGAGATCTAATAAAGATAGTATGATAAGATAAATATATTTTTGGTATTTTGTAATATAGATGCAAAAAGTAAAGATGCAAATAAAAGTAGATTTGAAAGCAAATATGATAAGAGATAGACCCGGGGGCCATAGGTTTCACTAGAGGCTTCACTCAAGATAGCATAAGTATTACGGTGGGTGAACAAATTACTGTCAAGCAATTGATAGAAAAGCGCATAGTTATGAGATTATCTAGGCATGATCATGTATATAGGCATCACGTCCATAACAAGTAGACCAACTCCTGCCTGCATCTACTACTATTACTCCACACATCGACCGACTCCTGCCTGCATCTAGAGTATTAAGTTCATAAGAACAGAGTAACGCATTAAGCAAGATGACATGATGTAGAGAGATAAACTCATGCAATATGATATAAACCCCATCTTGTTATCCTCGATGGCAACAATACAATACGTGCCTTGCAACCCTTTCTGTCACTGGGTAAGGACACCGCAAGATTGAACCCAAAGCTAAACACTTCTCCCATGGCAAGAAGAACCAATCTAGTAGGCCAAACCAAACTGATAATTCGAAGAGACTTGCAAAGATAACTCAATCATACATAAAGAATTCAGAGAAGATTCAAATATTATTCATAGATAAACATGATCATAAACCCACAATTCATCGGATCTCGACAAACACACCGCAAAGAGTTTACATCGAATAGATCTCCACAAGAGAGGGGGAGAACATTGTATTGAGATCCAAAAAGAGAGAAGAAGCCATCTAGCTAATAACTATGGACCCGTAGGTCTGTGGTAAACTACTCACAACTCATCGGAGGGGCAAGGATGTTGATGTAGAAGCCCTCCATGGTCGATTCCCCCTCCGGCAGAGTGCCGGCGAAGGCTCCAAGATGAGATCTCGCGGATACAGAAGGTTACGAAGGTGGAAATTGTGTTTTGTGGTGCTCCTGGATGTTTTCGGGGTACGTAGGTATATATAGGAGGAAGAATTAAGTACGTCGGTGGCCGCCCGAGGGGCCCATGAGACAGGGGGCGCGCCCTACAGGGGGGGGGGGGGCGCCCCCTATCTCGTGGGGCCCTCGGAAGCTTCTTGACTTGAAATCCAAGCTCTCCGGATCATGTTCGTTCCAAAAATCACGCTCCCGAAGGTTTCATTCTATTTGGACTCCGTTTGATATTCCTTTTCTTCGAAATACTGAAATAGGCAAAAAAACAGCAATATGGGTTGGGCCTCCGGTTAGTAGGTTAGTCCCAAAAATGATATAAATGTGTAAAATAAAGCCCATAAACATCCAAAAGGGGTAATATAATAGCATGGAACAATCAAAAATTATAGATACGTTGGAGACGTATCAAGCATCCCCAAGCTTAATTCCTGCTCGTCCTCGAGTAGGTAAATAATAAAAAATGAATTTTTGATGTGGAATTCTACGTAGCATAATTCATAATGTAATTTTCTTTATTTTGGCATGAATGTTCAGACCCAAATGAATACAAAATAAAAGTTCATATTGACATAAGAAACAGTAACACTTCAAGCATACTAATCAAAGTAATCATGTCTTCTCAAAATAACATGGCTAAAGAAAGTTATCCCTACAAAATCATATAGTTAGGCTATGCTTCATTTTCGTCACACAAAGATGTTCCCAACTTCTATACCCCCGATGACAAGCCAAGCAATTGTTTCATACTTAAATAATCTCAAACTTTTCAAGCTTCACGCAATACATGAGCGTGAGCCACGGACACTAGTAGAAAAAGGTTCAAATGTGAAGCACATTAGTGCCGGTTTGAATTTGAGCCGGCACTAATGTGACCATTAGTGCCGGTTCCAACGGCTAGGCGGGCGGGCATCATTAGTACCGGTTCGTGGGTAACCTTTTGTACCGG
Source organism: Triticum dicoccoides (assembly GCF_002162155.2). NCBI lineage: Eukaryota > Viridiplantae > Streptophyta > Magnoliopsida > Poales > Poaceae > Triticum > Triticum dicoccoides. Next base: position 402,825,454 of record NC_041388.1, on the reverse strand, counting down.
TTCATGCCACGAACCGGTACTAATGAGGCTGTGTCAGGCTATGGTCAGTCTGGGGCCCCCATGAAGACCTTTAGTACCGGTTCATGCCATGAACCGGTACTAGAGTTTCTTTGTAAGCTGATTTTTAGTCCCACCTCGCCAAGAGAGAGGCAGTATGAGCGGTTTATAAGCTGTGAGTGCACAGACAATGACGAAGAGTTGCAATGCTCACCTACATGTTGATTAGCTTCAAGCCTTGCGGAATAGAATAGATTGCACTGAGCTATGTGCAGTGCAGTCTACACTATTCCGAATGGCTTGAAGCAAATTAACCAGCATTAATATTGCACCTCTTTTTTATTTTTAATAACTTATTTGAACTCCGGACTTCTTTTGTGTTCAGTATGCAGCATTCAAAGCGACGTCATCAATTTCCAACATGTTCTGACATTTTTGTTGTTTTTCGGTCATTTACCTAATTGTTTAGAGAGCTAACCGTGAAATTGAAAATCACTACAAAATGAATCCTGAAAATGTTGAAACTTGGCATGGTATCATCATATCACCCGCATAGCATGCGCGAAAGAGTAGAGAGGGTCACGGCAAAAACTGGACGCACTTCATGTACAAACTGGACAAACTCTTTCAGAGTATCAGGGTTTCGGACGAGAACTCATCTGTTACATGGCCACTTCAATGTTTTTTAAACTTATTTGAACTCCGGACTTCTTTTGTGTTTAGTATGCAGCATTCAAAGCGACGTCATCAATTTCCAACATGTTCTGACATCATTTGTTGTTTTTCGGTCATTTACCTAATTGTTTAGAGAGCTAACCGTGAAATTGAAAATCACTACAAAATGAATCCTGAAAATGTTGAAACTTGGCATGGTATCATCATATCACCCGCATAGCATGCGCGAAAGAGTAGAGAGGGTCACGGCAAAAACTGGATGCACTTCGTGTACAAACTGGAAAAACTCTTTCAGAGTATCAGGGTTTCGGACGAGAACTCATCTGTTACATGGCCACTTCAATGTTTTTTAAACTTATTTGAACTCCATACTTCTTTTGTGTTTAGTATGCAACATTCAAAGCGACGTCATCAATTTCCAACATGTTCTGACATCATTTGTTGTTTTTCGGTCATTTACCTAATTGTTTAGAGAGCTAAATGACCGTGAAATTGAAAATCACTACAAAATGAATCCTGAAAATGTTGAAACTTGGCATGGTATCATCATATCACCTGCATAGCATGCGCGAAAGAGTAGAGAGGGTCACGGCAAAAACTGGGCGCACTTCGTGTACAAAGTGGACATACTCTTTCGGAGTATCAGGGTTTCGGACGAGAACTCATCTGTTACACGGCCACTTCAATGTTTTTTAAACTTATTTGAACTCCGGACTTCTTTTGTGTTCAGTATGCAGCATTCAAAGCGACGTCATCAATTTCCAACATGTTCTGACATCATATGTTGTTTTTCGGTCATTTACCTAATTGTTCAGTATGCAACATTCAATTTCCAGAAGAAAATAAATAGAAGAAAAGAAATAATGCAGAAAATAAAAAAAACTATACAAAAAATTACTCAAAAATAAATAATGCAAAAAAGAAAAAACTATATAAAAACTACTCAAAAATAAATAGAAGAAAATAAATAATGCAGAAAAGAAAAAACTATATAAAAAATTTGTTGGCGCGCTGCCTAGTGGGCCTGCCAGACCTAGGGTGTGCAAATGCAGGCCCAGAAGGGCCAGCAGGCTCATAGGGCAGCGCGCCCTAATTAATTAGGCCCAGAAGCCTGCTATATAGAGGAGTTCGAAGAGGTAGCCGCGGCTGGGTTTATAAACCAGTGCGACTGCCCTTCGCCCAGCGAGGTGGGACTAAACTTTGGGGTGGCAGCGCGAGGCCTTTAGTATCGGATGGTGGCTCCAACCGATACTAAAGACCACCCTTTAGTACCGGTTGGAACCACCAACCGGTACTAAAGGCCTACTCTTCCCGCCTCTTGGCCTGGCCAAAGTTGGCCTTTAGTACCGGTTGGTGGCTCCAACCGGTACTAAAGGCCTCTCCTATATATACAACACTTACGAAAATTCAGTTAGATCTCCCACTTCTTTCGTCTCCAACCTCTCGCGCACCGCTCGAACCCGTCCTCGCCGCCTGTCGCCCGTCGTCCGTCGTCGTCGTCGCTGTCCCCGCCGCCGCCCGTCGTCGTCGTCGTCTCGCGCCTCCGCCCCGAACGCCGCGCGCTGCCGTCCGTCGTCGTCCCGCCGCGGTCCCGTACGTCTCTCGCTCTCGCATATACCCACCGCGCCGCCGTCCATCAACGTCGTCGCACCTGGCCCGTATGGTGGCGCCCCCGCCCGTACGTACGCCGCCGCCCCCGCCCTGTATGCCGGCGCCCCCGCTCGTACGTACGGGGCGGCGGCGTATGGGCCGGGGCCGCACACATACACACATACACACACATGCATTTATACATACACACTACACACACACATACACACACACACATTTTTTTACTTATTTTCAGTTTTTTAGAAAAGTTAATTAGATGATCGAATGTTTGATTAATGTCGAATGTTAGATGAATTAGCTAGATAGAAAATTGTCGAACTAGAGATTTGAACTAGTTGAATAATTAATATAACTAGTTTATTTTTAGTAAGAAAATTATCGAACTAGTTTATATAGGTATATGAGATTTGAACTAGTTCAATAATTAATATAACTAGTTTATTTTTAGTAAGAAAATTGTCGAACTAGTTTATTTAGGTATATGAGATTTGAACTAGTTCAATAATTAATATAACTAGTTTATTTAGGTATATGAGATTTGAACTAGTTCAATAATTAATATAACTAGTTTATTTAGGTA
>NC_041388.1:402803131-402822380 GCF_002162155.2 Triticum dicoccoides | reverse complement strand
AACTAGTTTATTTTTAGTAAGAAAATTTAGGTATCTGAGATTTGATGATCTAATTAAAATATTATTTGTTAATGAGTTTTTCTGTTTATTTAATTTTTTATATATTTTGAGTTTATATAAATGTTAGATTAATGTCGAATGTTAGATGAATTAGATAGAAAAGTTAAATATATAGTAATGTCAATTGTTAGAGATGAATATAGTTAGATATATTAATGTCAAATGTTAGATGAATATATATTTGGCTAGATATTAATTAATGTTAGATAGTAATAGGTGTTTAATGTTTCACCTATATGAACATAGGAAATGTCATCTGACGACGAAAAAGATTTCATTATGTGCGAACACTGTGAAGACCAGCGCGGCCTGTGCGACAGAAATTTCCTTGTTGATGGTAGGCGCTTCAGCATCAAGCTGGATGAGACATTCGAAGTTGATACAGTAAGTCACTTTGTCAATTATTATTTAAATGCAAAACTTATGCTTCATTTGCTTCAACTTATAATTTTAAATTTTCACTATTCTACTAGCGCATCCCCTGCCATGCAAGAATTTTTGTCTTGGATAAGATAGGTTTTAGTGCTATAGATGATATGGAGGTAAAGAGAGTTTACTTGAAGATGGAGCATGGGTATACTTTCAACGTCAAATTATATAATGGAGACACATACACCCATTTTGAATGCAAAACTTGGCAAGCACTATGCAAGGCTTATGCATTTGAGCCTGGTATGGTTGTCACCTTTGATGTTCGTCCGGAAGATGATATTGAAGGTAATATAGACATCTGGGTCGATGTGCAAACGCCTCCAGTTCTACCATTATGTGAGTTTTTCTCAACCATGCATGCATATGTTTATGTCTTTGATACAGTTTATTCAAAAATAGTTGACAACTAATATATATTGTCAGCTTATTTCGGTTCAAGCAAACATGTCCGGCGCTTGGTAGACAGGACCTACTACTGCCCCGGGGCTCAACTAAACTGCGAGGAGATAAGTCATTATGTTTCATGGCTTGAGGATCTTAATACTGTCAAGACAAATTTTTTTCTTGAACTTAGAAATGTTAGTACTCAAAACGTGCGACCAATGGTGATCGTATTGAACTACGGTCACATCTATAATTGAAAGATGATAAGATTTTAACTATTTGTTCTTAATTAGTGCATCTTTTGCATACATTATTTTTGAAGCTAAACTTTCATTGCTTAGTATATTAATTACTATACGATGTTCTTCAACAGGGACTTCCGATGACAGTTGTGCCTCAGTGGATCGAGACTAAAGGTGACATGTCAATGGTTAGCTTACGGCCAAGATATCCTACATTGCACATGAGTGCATTCAGGATTTCTGAAAGCGAAGAATGCTTAATAGTGAAAGATTGGAGCAAAATTGTTAACGATCGCAGAGAAGTACTAGGGGGCAGCAAGGAGAAGCGCAACCCAAGATTAGGAGACAGATTCATCTGCATGCTCCAGTATGATGAATCAGGAGAGCTATACATGTTCTATGCTATTCTACCTGAGAGGGAGCAGCACTAGTTCATGCTCTTAATTAGTGTCTCATGTCCGTGTCCTGAACTGCGATGTTGGTGATGATTATGTTGAACTCGATGATATCTTTGCTTCTGTTACAAAGTGAATATTTCTTCTTTAAGCTAGCCAGTGTTGGTGATGATTAGATAGCTAGCGGTAATGACTATGATGAGTAAATAGTGGTAATTAGACGACTACGATGATTTTTAGCTAGCTAGAGTTTATTTATTTATTAATATGTGATGATGATGATGATGACGACTACAACTCATTAAAACGTAAAACAATCCTAAATTAAATTGATAACACAAATTTAATTGAAAAATACAAAATAAAACAAAAACCCACAAACATTTAGTACCGGTTGGTGTTACCAACCGGTACTAAAGGGCTCCCGGCCCCCGGAGCTGGCTCGTGCCACGTGGTTTCCCTTTAGCACCAGTTCGTGCTGAACCGGTACTAAGGGGGGGCCTTTAGTGACCACACTTTAGTGCCGGTTATGGAACCGACACTAAAGGGCCTTATGAACCGGTGCTATTGCCCGATTCTGCACTAGTGGGATATAGCACTATGGGTGGAATAGAATATGATGATGGGGATTGTGTGGAGAAGACAAAAAAGGAGAAAGTCTCACATTGACGAGGATAATCAACGGGATATGGAGATGCCCATCAATTGATGTCAACATGAGGAGTAGGGATTGCCATGCAACGGATGCACTAGAGCTATAGATGAATGCTCAACAAAAGAAAACTAGTGGGTGTGCATCCAACTTGCTTGCTCACTAAGACCTAGGGCATTTGAGGAAGCCCACCGTAGGAATATACAAGCCAAGTTCTATAATGAAAAATTCCCACTAATATGAAAAAGACAACTTATGAGACTCACTATATTAAAAACATGGTGCTACTTTGAAGCACAATATATGAGACTCACTACATGAAGAACAAGGTGCTACTTTGAAGCACAAGTGTGGAAAAAGAGATAGTAACATTGCCCCTTTTTATTTATTTTCTTTTTCTTTAGTTTTCTTTTTTTGGGCCTTCCTTTTTTGGGCCTTTCTTCTTTTTTTTCTTTTTTTCTTTTTTGGGCAATGTTCTAATAATGATGATCATCACACTTCTATTGATTACACATAAGAAATACAACTCGAAACTAGAACAAAATATGACTCTATATGAATGCCTCCGACGGTGTACCAGAATGGTGAAATGAATCAAGAGTGACATGTATGAAAAATAATGCATGGTGGCTTTGCCACGAATATGATGTCAACTACATGATCATGCAATGGCAATATGACAAAAGTAAAGTATGTCATGATGATGATGAGCAGAACGGTGGAAAGTTGCATGGCAATATATCTCGGAATGGCTATGGAAATGCCATAATAGGTAGGTATGGTGGCTGTTTTGAGGAAGATATAAGGAGGTTTATGTGTGATAGAGCATATCGTATCACGGGGTTTGGATGCACCGGCGAAGTTTGCACCAACTCTCAAGGTGAGAAAGGGCAATGCACGGTACCGAAGAGGCTAGCAAAGGCGGAAAGGTAAAAGTGTGTATAATCCATGGACTCAACATTAGTCAAAAGAACTCATATACTTAATGCAAAAATTTAGAAGTCATCAAAAACCAAGTACTACGCGCATGCTCCTAGGGGGATAGATTAGTAGGAAAAGATCATCGCTCGACCCCAACCGCCACTCATAAGGATGCACAAGCCAGGTACACTTCATGTTTCAAATTTGTTACACAACTTTAACCATACGTGCATGCTACGGGACTTGCTAACTTCAACACAAGCATTCTTTGAATTCATAATCACCTAACTAGCATGACTTTAATATCACTACCTCCATATCTCAAAACAATTATCAAGCATCAAATTGACTATAGCATCCAATTCACTTCCTATGATAGTTTTTATTATACCCAACTTAGATGCTCATCATTCTAGGACCAACTTTATGATAATAGCAAAAACCATGCTATTCTAAAAGACTCTCAAAATAATATAAGTGAAGCATGAGAGACTAGCAATTTCTTCAAAATTAAGACACCACCATGCTCTAAAAGATATAAGTGAAGCACTAGAGCAAAAACTATCAAGCTCAAAAGATATAAGTGAAGCACATAGAGTATTCTAGCAAATTCTAATCAAATAGGCTTCTCCCAAAAGGTGTGTACAGCAAGGATGATTGTGGTAAGCTAAAAAGCAAAGACTAATATAATACACGACGCTCCAAGAAAGACACATATCATGTGGCAAATAAAAATATAGCTCCAAGTAAAATTACCAATGAACGAAGACGAAAGAGGGGATGCCTTCCCGGGGCATCCCCAAGCTTAGGCTTTTGGATATTATTGAATATCTTGGAGTGCCATGGGCATCCCCAAGCTTAGGCTCTTGCCACCCTTTATTCTGTAGTCCATAAAAGCTTTACCCAAAACTTGAAAACTTCACAACACAAAACTCAACAGGAAATCTTATAAGCTCCGTTAGTGAAAGAAAACAAAACCACCACATAAGGTACTGCAATGAACTCATTATTTATTTATTTTGGTGTTAAACCTACTATATTCCAACTTCTCTACGGTTTACAAACTATTTTACTAGCCATAGATGCATCAAAATAAGCAAACAACACACGAAAAACAGAATATGTCAAAACAGAATAGTCTGTAGCAATCTATAACTAACGCAAACTTCTGGAACTCTAAAAATCCTACCAAAATAGGAAGTCCTGGACAATTTGTCTATTGATCAGAAGCAAAAAGAATCAACGCAAAAGCATGTTTCTGTGATTTACTAATTTTTTCTCGTGCACGCAAAGTTTCTGTTTTTCAGCAGAATCAAATCAACTATCACCATAGGTTATCCTATAGGTTCTACTTGGCACAAACACTAATTAAAAGATAAAAACAGATCTAAACAGAAGGTAGATGCAAGATTTATTCCTAAATAGGAGCAAAAACAAAACAAAACATAAAGAAAATTGGGTTGCCTCCCAACTAGCACTATCGTTTAACGCCCCTAGCTAGGCATAAAAAGCGAAGATAGATCTAACGAGTGTCATCTTTGGCACTAAATTCATAAGTAGCACGCATGATAGATTCATAAGGTAATTTGACTTTCTTTCTTGGAAAGTGCTCCATGCCTTTCTTTAGTGGAAATTGGAATCTAATGTTCCCTTCCTTCATTTGAATAATCGCACCAATCGTTCTAAGGAAAGGTCTACCAAGAATAATAGGGCAAGAAAGATTGCAATCTATATCAAGAATGATAAAATCTACGGGCACCAAATTTCTATTTGCAATAATAAGAACATCATTGATCCTTCCCATAGGCTTTTTAATGGTGGAATCCGCAAGGTGCAAATTTAAAGAGCAATCATCAAGATCATGGAAACCTAGAATATCACATAAAGTTTTCAGAATTGTGGAAACACTAGCACCGAAATCACATAAAGCAAAACACTCATAATCTTTAATTCTAATCTTTATAGTAGGTTCCCACTCATCATTAAGTTTTCTAGGTATAGAAACTTCTAAATTAAGTTTTTCATCATAAGATTGCATCAAGGCATCAACAATATGTTTGGTAAAGGCTTTATTTTGACTATAAGCATGAGGAGAATTAACAACGGATTGCAGCAAGGAAATACAACCTTTTAAAGAACAATTATGATAATCAAAGTCCTTGAAATCCGAGATAGTAGGTTCAATATTAAAAGTTGAAGATTCTCCAATCTCACTTTTACCAAATTTAACATTAAGATCTAAAGACTCCGAATTTTTGGGACGCCTTCTAGGCAAAGTTGATTCATCATCACTCCCATAATCATCAAAATTCATATTGGAAAACATAGATCTAATCGGAGATGCATCAATAACTGTAAGATCCTCATCATTGTTTTCATGGAAACTAGAAGAACACGCTTTTATAAAGCTTTCTTTTTTAGCAGGCAATCTAGCGGTTCTTTCCTTGCACTCGTCAATGGAAATTCTCATTACTTTGAGAGACTCATTGATATCATGCTTAGGAGGAGAAGATCTAATTTTAAGAGAATCAACATCAAGCGAAAGTCTATCAATGTTCCTAGCCAAATCATCAACTTTGAGCAATTTTTCTTCAAGCAAAGCATTAAAATTCTTTTGAGAAATCATAAATTCTTTCACACTATTCTCAAAATCAGAGGGCATCTTATTAAAATTACCATAATAATTATTGTAGGAATTCCCATAATTATTAGAGGGATTACTAGGGAACGGTCTAGCATTAAAATTTCCTCTATAAGCATTGTTTCCAAAACTATTCCTACCAACAAAATTCACATCCATAGATTCATTATTATTCTCAATCAAGGAAGACAAAGGCATATCATTAGGATCAATAGGAGTATTTTTAATAGCAAACATCTTCATAAGTTCATCCATCTTTCCACTCAAAACATTGATTTCTTCTATAGCATGTACTTTTTTACTAGAAGATCTTTCGGTATGCCATTGAGAGTAATTAGCCATAATATTATCAAGCAATTTTGTAGCATCTCCTAATGTGGTTTCCATAAACGTGCCTCCCGCGGCCGAATCTAAGAGATTTCTAGAAGCAAAGTTCAAACCGGCATAAAAATTTTGTATGATCATCCATAAATTCAAACCATGAGTAGGGCAATTGTGAAGCATCAATTTCATTCTTTCCCAAGATTGGGCAACATGCTCATGATCAAGTTGTTTAAGATTCATAATATCGTTTCTAAGAGTGATGATCTTAGCGGGAGGAAAATACTTAGAGATAAAAGCATCTTTGCATTTGTTCCAAGAATCAATACTATTTTTAGGCAAAGACGAAAACCAAACTTTAGCACGATCTCTAAGTGAAAACGGAAATAACTTCAATTTGACAATATTGTTATCCGTATCTTTCTTCTTTTGCATATCACACAAATCAACAAAATTGTTTAGATGAGTAGCAGCATCTTCACTAGGAAGGCCGGCTAATTGATCTTTCATAACAAGATTCAGCAAAGCGGTATTGATTTCACAAGACTCAACATCATTAAGAGGAGCAATCGGAGTACTAAGGAAATCATTATTATTGGTATTCGAGAAATCACACAATTTGGTATTATCTTGCGCCATGGCAACAAGTAATCCAACACACAAGCAAGAAGAAAAACGGCAAGCGAAAAGAGAGGAGGAGATTGGGAAAGAGAGGGCGAATAAAACGGCAAGGGTGAAGTGGGGGAGAGGAAAACGAGAGGCAATGGCAAATAATGTAAATGTGAGGGAGATGGGTTTGTGATGGGTACTTGGTATGTCTTGACTTGAGCGAAGACCTCCCCGGCAACGGCGCCAGAAATCCTTCTTGCTACGTCTTGAGCTTGCGTTGGTTTTCCTCGAAGAGGAGAGGGTGATGCAGCAAAGTGTAGCGTAAGTATTTCCCTCAGTTTTGAGAACCAAGGTATCAATCCAGTAGGAGGCTCCTCAAAAGTCCCACGCACCTACACAAACAAACTAAGAACTCGCAACCAACACAATAAAGGGGTTGTCAATCCCTTCACGGCCACTTGCGAAAGTGAGATCTAATAAAGATAGTATGATAAGATAAATATATTTTTGGTATTTTGTAATATAGATGCAAAAAGTAAAGATGCAAATAAAAGTAGATTTGAAAGCAAATATGATAAGAGATAGACCCGGGGGCCATAGGTTTCACTAGAGGCTTCTCTCAAGATAGCAAAAGTATTACGATGGGTGAACAAATTACTGTCGAGAAATTGATAGAAAAGTGCATAGTTATGAGATTATCTAGGCATGATCATGTATATAGGCATCACGTCCATAACAAGTAGACCGACTCCTGCCTCCATCTACTACTATTACTCCACACATCGACCGACTCCTGCCTGCATCTAGAGTATTAAGTTCATAAGAACAGAGTAACGCATTAAGCAAGATGACATGATGTAGAGGGATAAACTCATGCAATATGATATAAACCCCATCTTGTTATCCTCGATGGCAACTATACAATACGTGCCTTGCAACCCTTTCTGTCACTGGGTAAGGACACCGCAAGATTGAACCCAAAGCTAAACACTTCTCCCATGGCAAGAAGAACCAATCTAGTAGGCCAAACCAAACTGATAATTCGAAGAGACTTGCAAAGATAACTCAATCATACATAAAAGAACTCAGAGAAGATTCAAATACTATTCATAGATAAACTTGATCATAAACCCACAATTCATCGGATCTCAACAAACACACCGCAAAAAGAGTTTACATCGAATAGATCTCCACAAGAGAGGGGGGGACATTGTATTGAGAACCAAAAAGAGAGAAGAAGCCATCTAGCTAATAACTATGGACCCGTAGGTCTGTGGTAAACTACTCACAACTCATCAGAGGGGCAAGGATGTTGATGTAGAAGCCCTCCATGGTCGATTCCCCCTCCGGCAGAGTTCCGGTGAAGGCTCCAAGATGAGATCTCGCGGATATAGAAGGTTATGGCGGTGGAAATTGTGTTTCGTGGTGCTCCTGAATGTTTTCGGGGTACGTAGGTATATATAGGAGGAAGAAGTACGTCGGTGGCCGCCCGAGGGGCCCACGAGACAGGGGGCGCACCCTACAGGGGGGGCGCGGCCCCCTATCTCGTGGGGCCCTCAGAAGCTTCTTGACTTGCACTCCAAGCTCTCCGGATCACGTTCGTTCCAAAAATCACGCTCCCGAAGGTTTCATTCCGTTTGGACTCCGTTTGATATTCCTTTTCTTCGAAATACTGAAATAGGCAAAAAAACAGCAATATGGGCTGGGCCTCCGGTTAGTAGTTTAGTCCCAAAAATGATATAAATGTGTAAAATAAAGCCCATAAACATCCAAAAGGGGTAATATAATAGCATGGAACAATTAAAAATTATAGATACGTTGGAGACGTATCACATTACCGAGAGGCCCCAGAGATACCTCTTCGATACTTGGAGTTACAAATCCTAATCTCGATCTATGCCAAACAAAAAAACACTTTCAGAGATACCTGTAGAGCATCTTTATGATCACCCAGTTACGTTGTGACGTTTGATAGCACAAAAGGCATTCCTCCGGTATTTGGGAGTTGCATAATCTCATAGTCGAAGGAATATGTATTTGACATGAAGAAAGTAATAGCAATAAAACTGAATGATCAATATGCTAAGCTAACAGATGGGTCTTGTCCATCACATCATTCTCCTAATGATGTGATCCCATTATCAAATGACAACTCATGTCCATGGTCAGGAAACCTTAACCATCTTTGATCGACGAGCTAGTCAAGTAGAGCTCACTAGGGACTCAATGTTTGTCTATGTATTCACACATGTATTTAGGTTTTCGATCAATACAATTCTAGCATGAATAATAAACATTTATCATGAATAAGTAAATATAAAATAACAACTTTGTTATTGCCTCTAGGGCATATTTCCTTCAATTAGTAGTATATATGTTAGTGTTTTAGTCCTCATAGGGGTGGTGTTCGCACAGATGACAACGCTTCATCTTGAAATCGGCCTTCCGAGCTCCTATCCTTCTCAAGTTCATTTGTCTGGAAGGATTAAATGAAGCTTCAGAGTAGATTTCTATCGGCTACTCGGATCGGCGAGGTTAGGGTTTCTCGTTGTGTGCATGCGAAGGCGAGATTTAGTGTCATGTTCTTCTAATCGATTCAAGGGTTGAATGACCATGACTACGACTCTGGGGCGCTGGTCGTTAGGACCACGTGTACGAAGACTTTTCGGATGTCACTAGCGAGGTCAGGTCGGCTCTGATATGGGAGCGGTGGCAGCAAGACATCGGCGGCTCATTCTAGCGGCGGGAGTGGTCGTCCGGTGGTCCAAGGACCTTAATGTAATCTTTGTTATGTCTGGGGTGCTTTTGTATTCCTAGCAAACCTTTATACTCGCTCTGATCCATATTAATTGTCCCTTAAGCTGATGCATCTAGCACTGAAATACGTGTAGATACATTCATTTCAGTGACAATCAATATAGATCGGAGGAAGTAATAGATTGAAGTCCTTTTCATAACAAAACTGTGGCTTGAAGAAAGGGAGTTCGGACACCTTGCGAAGTTTGTGGGCCGGTATATAGACTTTCAAACGTGGACATACTTGGCATGTGAAAAGTGGAACACAAATCAACATTTGGGACCGACTCATGGGTATTTAGTAGCCTGATAAGGAAAGTAATGACGAGGGGAGGAAACATTGTTCTAACAAAAGTTTATGAGTTGATAAATATTGAATCCAGGGTGTAGGATGAATAGATCATTTGGGGATGTTTCCTTAATATTCCTTTAGCTACCGGCATGATGGAAGACTTCGTGTCTTGGCATTATAACAGAAAAAGGCATGTTCTTAGTCATAAGTGCATACCAATCGAATGGGACCACCCGCATGAGTGTAATAAACTAATAAGGACACATATGTTTGATGTGTTGAGAGTGAGTCCACTTTGGAGTACTGTCTGGTCGCTCAAAATTTCAGCAAAGATCCATTGTTGGAGGTCTCTCATGGGAGCAATCCCATGCTTGGGAGTTCTTGCCAGTCGACACATACATACTAGCTCCCAGTGCTTGCTTTGTAATTCCGACTCTGTAGAAGCTTTGGCACCATGGCGCTCCTCCAGCGCACCCGGTCCGTGTCTACGGCAACTCCGGCGGTGGCTGTCGCCACCTCCATGCCAAGTGCCGGCTCCACGCCCCCAGCGCCGCCATCGCCTCCCGCCGCCGCCACGCTCGCCGCGGCTGCCCTTGCCTCCCGCAAGGTCGCCCCAGCCGCTGGTGGTCGTTTCTCCCGAGCTGGCCACCTCCCCATCCTGCAGCAATCCTCGTCTGATGCTCGGCCCGATTTGGATCAGGGGCAAGCTGCGCTGGGCCGACGCGCCTTAATTGGCAGCGTTTCCATGGAGGTGCCCCCAGGAAAGTCTGCTGCTCCGGCTCTGCTGGCCACTTCTGTCACGGCATCGTGTGGTCTCGACTCGGATGAGGATGAAGATGTGGAGATGGCGTTGCAGACGCCGCTGGCCTCGGTCAGTGCAGACCAGCTGACCCGCCGGCCGCATTCTGTGTTGTGGGCTTCCGCTGCTGATGAAGACAAGGACGAGGACGATAGTGAGGAGCTGGGCCACCGGACTCTGCCGGCTGCTGCCAAGGCCATCGACTCCGACTCCGCCGAGGTGTGCATGGGGCACGGGCCAGACACAAGAGAGGGTTGGCAGGAGGTGCTGCCGTGGCGAGGTCCGCGACATCCAGCATCACCGTCTCTGACATTGGCTGCTCGCCCCATCCCTGCTTGGCTTTATGGCAGACGCCTTGCTCCTGGGCACCATGCGGCTGTTTGCAGAGATCCCCTTCGGTGCTCCCGATGTTTGCAGAATGGTTACCTTGCACGCGAGTGCCGCAACCCCTGGCGTCCACTCAGCTCGTTGGCATGCCTTGTCAGGTCGCGCCTCGGCATCGGGCATCGTCAAGCTCCAGCTTCCTATGAAGGTCTGATGAAGTCTGTGCTTCCCTCCGAGGCGCTTCGTGTGGGTCTTGGGCGTCTGTCGTCTCCGGTACTGTTGGCTCAGCTACCCCGTCTAATGTGGAGCTACAATCCACTCTAGCAGATCAGTCCAAGATGATGCAAGGCTTGATGGCACGTGTTGGTGAAGGAAAAATGCCCTAGAGGCAATAATAAAGTTATTATTTATTTCCTTATATCATGATAAATGTTTATTATTCATGCTAGAATTGTATTAACCGGAAACATAATACATGTGTGAATACATAGACAAACAGAGTGTCACTAGTATGCCTCTACTTGACTAGCTCGTTAATCGAAGATGGTTATGTTTCCTAACCATGAACAAAGAGTTTTTATTTGATTAACGGGGTCACATCATTAGGTGAATGATCTGATTGACATGACCCATTCCATTAGCTTAGCACCCGATCGTTTAGTATGTTGCTATTGCTTTCTTCATGACTTATACATGTTCCTATGACTATGAGATTACGCAACTCCCATTTGCCGGAGGAACACTTTGTGTGCTACCAAACGTCACAATGTAAATGGGTGATTATAAAGGTGCTCTACAGGTGACTCCAAAGGTACATGTTGGGTTGGTGTATTTCGAGATTAGGATTTGTCACTCCGATTGTCGGAGAGGTATCTCTGGGCCCTCTCGGTAATACACATCACATAAGCCTTGCAAGCATTGCAACTAATGAGTTAGTTGCGAGATGATATATTACGGAACGAGTAAAGAGACTTGCCGGTAACGAGATTGAACTAGGTATTGAGATACCGACGGTCGAATCTCGGGCAAGTAACATACCGATGACAAAGGGAACAACGTATGTTGTTATGCGGTCTGACCGATAAAGATCTTTGTAGAATATGTAGGAGCCAATATGAGCATCCAGGTTCCGCTATTGGTTATTGACCGGAGACGTGTCTCGGTCATGTCTACATTGTTCTTGAACCCGTAGGGTCCGCACGCTTAAGGTTTCGATGACAGTTATATTATGAGTTTATGAGTTTTGATGTACTAAAGTTAGTTCGGAGTCCCGGATGTGATCACGGACATGACGAGGAGTCTCGAAATGGTCGAGACATAAAGATTGATATATTGGATGGCTATATTCGGACACCGGAAGTGTTCCGGGTGATTTCGGAGAAAACCGGAGAGCCGGAGGGTTACCGGACCCCCCCCCCCCCCGGGAGAAGTAATGGGCCATATGGGCCTTAGTGGACAGAGAGAGAGGGGCAGCCAAAGGTGGGCCGCGCGCCTCCTCCCCCCTAGTCCGAATTGGACTAGGAGAGGGGGGGCGGCGCCCCCATTTCCTTCTCCCTCCCCACTTCTTTACCCCTCCTAGTAGGAGTCCTACTCCTACTAGGAGGAGGACTCCTCCTTGGCGCGCCATAGAGGCCGGCCGGCCTCCTCCCCTTGATCCTTTATATACGGGGGCAGGGGCACCCCTTGACACACAAGTTGATCCACATGATCATATTCTTAGCCGTGTGCGGTGCACCCTTCCACCATAGTCCTCAATAATATTGTAGTGGTGCTTAGGTGAAGCCCTGCGATGGTAGTACATCAAGATCGTCACCACGCCGTCCTGCTGATGGAACTCTTCCCCGACACTTTGCTGGATCGGAGTCCGAGGATCGTCATCGAGCTGAACATGTGCTAGAACTCGGAGGTGCCGTAGTTTCGGTGCTTGATCGGTCGGGCCATGGAGACGTACGACTACATCAACCAAGTTAATGCTTCCGTTGTCGATCTACAAGGGTACATAGATCACACTCTCCCCCTCTTGTTGCTATGCATCACCATGATCTTGCGTGTGCGTAGGAAATTTTTTGAAATTACTACGTTCCCCAACAGTGGCATCCGAGCCTAGGTTTTATATGTTGATGTTATATGCACGAGTAGAACACAAGTGAGTTGTGGGCGATATAAGTCATACTGCTTATCAGCATGTCATACTTTGGTTCGGCGGTATTGTTGGACGAAGCAGCCCGGACCGACATTACGCGTACGCTTACGCGAGACCGGTTCTCCCGACGTGCTTTGCACATAGGTGGCTTGCGGGTGACAGTTTCTCCAACTTTAGTTGAACCGAGTGTGGCTACGCCCGGTCCTTGCGAAGGTTAAAACATCACCAACTTGACAAACTATCGTTGTGGTTTTGATGCGTAGGTAAGATTGGTTCTTGCTTAAGCCCGTAGCAGCCACATAAAACTTGCAACAACAAAGTAGAGGACGTCTAACTTGTTTTTGCAGGGCATGTTGTGATGTGATATGGTCAAGACATGATGCTAAATTTTATTGTATGAGATGATCATGTTTTGTAACCAAGTTATCAGCAACTGGCAGGAGCCATATGGTTGTCGCTTTATTGTATGCAATGCAATCGCACTGTAATGCTTTACTTTATCACTAAGCGGTAGCGATAGTCATGGAAGCATAAGATTGGCGAGACGACAACGATGCTATGATGGAGATCAAGGTGTCGCGCCGGTGACGCTGGTGATCACGACGGTGCTTCGAAGATGGAGATCACAAGCACAAGATGATGATGGCTATATCATATCACTTATATTGATTGCATGTGATGTTTATCTTTTATGCATCTTATCTTGCTTTGATTGACGGTAGAATTATAAGATGATCTCTCACTAATTATCAAGAAGTGTTCTCCCTGAGTATGCACCGTTGCGAAAGTTCTTCGTGCTGAAACACCACGTGATGATCGGGTGTGATAGGCTCTACGTTCAAATACAACGGGTGCAAAACAGTTGCACACGCAGAATACTCAGGTTATACTTGACGAGCCAAGCATATACAGATATGGCCTCGGAACACGGAGACCGAAAGGTCGAGCGTGAATCATATAGTAGATATCATCAACATAGTGATGTTCACCAATGAAACTACTCCATCTCACGTGATGATCGGACATGGTTTAGTTGATTTGGATCACGTAATCACTTAGAGGATTAGAGGGATGTCTATCTAAGTGGGAGTTTTTTAAGTAAATTAATTGAACCTAAATTTATCATGAAACTTAGTACCTGATAGTATCTTGCTTGTTTATGCTTGATTGTAGATAGATGGCTCGTGTTGTTGTTCCGTTGAATTTTAATGCGTTCCTTGAGAAAGCAAAGTTGAAAGATGATGGTAGCAATTACACGGACTGGGTCCGTAACTTGAGGATTATCCTCATTGCTGCACAGAAGAATTACGTCCTGGAAGCACCGCTGGGTGCTAGGCCTGCTGCTGGAGCAACACCAGATGTTATGAATGTCTGGCAGAGCAAAGCTGATGACTACTCGATAGTTCAGTGTGCCATGCTTTACGGCTTAGAATCGGGACTTCAACGACGTTTTGAATGTCATGGAGCATATGAGATGTTCCAGGAGTTGAAGTTAATATTTCAAGCAAATGCCTGGATTGAGAGATATGAAGTCTCCAATAAGTTCTATAGCTGTAAGATGGAGGAGAACAGTTTTGTCAGTGAGCATATACTCAAAATGTCTGGGTATAATAATCACTTGATTCAATTGGGAGTTAATCTTCCAGATGATTGCATCATTGATAGAATTCTCCAATCACTGCCACCAAGCTACAAGAGCTTCATGATGAACTATAATATGCAAGGGATGAATAAGACTATTCCCGAGCTCTTCGCAATGCTGAAAGCTGCGGAGGTAGAAATCAAGAAGGAGCATCAAGTGTTGATGGTCAACAAGACCACTAGTTTCAAGAAAAAGGGCAAAGGGAAGAAGAAGGGGAACTTCAAAAAGAACAGCAAGCAAGTTGCTACTCAAGAGAAGAAACCAAAACCTGGACCTAAGCCTGAAACCGAGTGCTTCTACTGCAAGCAGACTGGTCACTGAAAGCGGAACTGCCCCAAGTATTTGGCGGATAAGAAGGATGGCAAGGTGAACAAAGGTATATGTGATATACATGTTATTGATGCGTACCTTACTAATGCTCGCAGTAGCACCTGGGTATTTGATACTGGTTCTGTTGCTAATATTTGCAACTCGAAACAGGGACTACGGATTAAGCGAAGATTGGCTAAGGACGAGGTGACGATGCGCGTGGGAAACGGTTCCAAAGTCGATGTGATCGCAGTCGGCACGCTACCTCTACATCTACCTTCGGGATTAATATTAGACCTAAATAATTGTTATTTGGTGCCAGCATTAAGCATGAACATTATATCTGGATCTTGTTTGATGCGAGACGGTTATTCATTTAAATCTGAGAATAATGGTTGTTCTATTTATATGAGTAATATCTTTTATGGTCATGCACCCTTAAGGAGTGGTCTATTTTTATTGAATCTCGATAGTAGTGACACACATATTCATAGTGTTGAAACCAAAAGATGCAGAGTTGATAATGATAGTGCAACTTATTTGTGGCACTGCCGTTTAGGTCATATCGGTGTAAAGCGCATGAAGAAACTCCATACTGATGGACTTTTGGAACCACTTGATTATGAATCACTTGGTACTTGCGAACCGTGCCTCATGGGCAAGATGACTAAAACACCGTTCTCCGGTACTATGGAGAGAGCAACAGATTTGTTGGAAATCATACATACAGATGTATGTGGTCCGATGAACGTTGAGGCTCGTGGCGGATATCGTTATTTCCTCACCTTCACAGATGACTTAAGCAGATATGGGTATATCTACTTAATGAAACATAAGTCTGAAACATTTGAGAAGTTAAAAGAATTTCAGAGTGAAGTTGAAAATCATCGTAACAAGAAAATAAAATTCCTACGATCTGATCGTGGAGGAGAATATTTGAGTTACGAGTTTGGTGTACATTTGAAAAATTGTGGAATAGTTTCGCAACTCACGCCACCCGGAACACCACAACGTAATGGTGTGTCCGAACGTCGTAATCGTACTTTACTAGATATGGTGCGATCTATGATGTCTCTTACTGATTTACCGCTATCGTTTTGGGGATACGCTCTAGAGACGGCCGCATTCATGTTAAATAGGGCACCATCAAAATCCGTTGAGACGACGCCTTATGAACTGTGGTTTGGCAAGAAACCAAAGTTGTCGTTTCTGAAAGTTTGGGGCTGCGATGCTTATGTGAAAAAGCTTCAACCTGATAAGCTCGAACCCAAATCGGAGAAATGTGTCTTCATAGGATATCCAAAGGAGACTATTGGATACACCTTCTATCACAGATCCGAAGGCAAGACTTTTGTTGCTAAGTTCAGAAACTTTCTGGAGAAGGAGTTTCTCTCGAAAGAAGTGAGTGGGAGGAAAGTAGAACTTGACGAGGTAACTGTACCTGCTCCCTTGTTGGAAAGTAGTGCATCACAGAAAACTGTTTCAGTGACACCTACACCAGTTAGTGAGGAAGCTAATGATGATGATCATGAAACTTCAGAACAAGATACTACTAAACCTCGTAGATCAACCAGAGTGAGATCCGCGCCAGAGTGGTACGGTAATCCTGTTCTGGGAGTCATGCTACTAGATCATGATGAACCTACGAACTATGAAGAAGTGATGGTGAGTCCAGATTCCGCAAAATGGCTTGAAGCCATGAAATCTGAGATGGGATCCATGTATGAGAACAAAGTATGGACTTTGGTTGACTTGCCCGATGATCGGCAAGCAATTGAGAATAAATGGATCTTCAAGAAGAAGACTGACGCTGACGGTAATATTACCGTCTACAAAGCTCGACTTGTTGCAAAAGGTTTTCGGCAAGTTCAAGGGATTGACTACGATGAGACCTTCTCACCCGTAGCGATGCTTAAGTCTGTCCGAATCATGTTAGCAATTGCCGCATTTTATGATTATGAAATTTGGCAGATGGATGTCAAAACTGCATTCCTGAATGGATTTCTGGAAGAAGAGTTGTATATGATGCAACCAGAAGGTTTTATCGATCCAAAGGGAGCTAACAAAGTGTGCAAGCTCCAGCGATCCATTTACGGACTGGTGCAAGCCTCTCGGAGTTGGAATAAACGCTTTGATAGTGTGATCAAAGCATTTGGTTTTATACAGACTTTTGGAGAAGCCTGTATTTACAAGAAAGTGAGTGGGAGCTCTGTAGCATTTCTGATATTATATGTGGATGACATATTACTAATTGGAAATGATATAGAATTTCTGGATAGCATAAAGGGATACTTGAATAAGAGTTTTTCAATGAAAGACCTCGGTAAAGCTGCTTACATATTAGGCATTAAGATCTATAGAGATAGATCAAAACGCTTAATTGGACTTTCACAAAGCACATACCTTGACAAAGTTTTGAAGAAGTTCAAAATGGATCAAGCAAAGAAAGGGTTCTTGCCTGTGTTACAAGGTGCGAAGTTGAGTAAGACTCAATGCCCGACCACTGCAGAAGATAGAGAGAAAATGAAAGATGTTCCCTATGCTTCAGCCATAGGCTCTATCATGTATTCAATGATGTGTACCAGACCTAATGTGTGCCTTGCTATAAGTCTAGCAGGGAGGTACCAAAGTGATCCAGGAGTGGATCACTGGACAGCGGTCAAAAACATCCTGAAATACCTGAAAAGGACTAAGGATATGTTTCTCATATATGGAGGTGACAAAGAGCTCATCGTAAAAGGTTACATTGATGCAAGCTTTGACACTGATCCGGACAATTCTAAATCGCAAACCGGATACGTGTTTACATTAAACGGTGGAGCTGTCAGTTGGTGCAGTTCTAAACAAAGCGTTGTAGCGGGATCTACATGTGAAGCAGAGTACATAGCTGCTTCGGAAGCAGCAAATGAAGGAGTCTGGATGAAGGAGTTCATATCCAATCTAGGTGTCATACCTAGTGCATCGGGTCCAATGAAAATCTTTTGTGACAATACTGGTGCAATTGCCTTGGCAAAGGAATCCAGATTTCACAAGAGAACCAAGCACATCAAGAGACGCTTCAATTCCATCCGGGATCTAGTCCAGGTGGGAGACATAGAGATTTGCAAGATACATACTGATCTAAATGTTGCAGACCCGTTGACTAAGCCTCTTCCACGAGCAAAACATGATCAGCACCAAGGCTCCATGGGTGTTAGAATCATTACTGTGTAATCTAGATTATTGACTATAGTGCAAGTGGGAGACTAAAGGAAATATGCCCTAGAGGCAGTAATAAAGTTATTATTTATTTCCTTATATCATGATAAATGTTTATTATTCATGCTAGAATTGTATTAATCGGAAAAATAATACATGTGTGAATACATAGACAAACAGAGTGTCACTAGTATGCCTCTACTTGACTAGCTCGTTAATCAAAGATGGTTATGTTTCCTAACCATGAACAAAGAGTTGTTATTTGATTAACGGGATCACATCATTAGGTGAATGATCTGATTGACATGACCCATTCCATTAGCTTAGCACCCGATCGTTTAGTATGTTGCTATTGCTTTCTTCATGACTTATACATGTTCCTATAACTATGAGATTATGCAACTCCCATTTGCCGGAGGAACACTTTGTGTGCTACCAAACGTCACAACGTAAATGGGTGATTATAAAGGTGCTCTACAGGTGTCTCCAAAGGTACATGTTGGGTTGGCGTATTTCGAGATTAGGATTTGTCACTCCGATTGTCGGAGAGGTATCTCTGGGCCCTCTCGGTAATACACATCACATAAGCCTTGCAAGCATTGCAACTAATGAGTTAGTTGCAAGATGATATATTACGGAACGAGTAAAGAGACTTGCCAGTAACGAGATTGAACTAGGTATTGAGATACCGACGATCGAATCTCGGGCAAGTAACATACTGATGACAAAGGGAACAACGTATGTTGTTATGCGTTCTGACCGATAAAGATCTTTGTAGAATATGTAGGAGCCAATATGAGCATCCAGGTTCCGCTATTGGTTATTGACCGGAGACGTGTCTCGGTCATGTCTACATTGTTCTCGAACCCGTAGGGTCCGCACGCTTAAGGTTTCGATGACAGTTATATTATGAGTTTATGAGTTTTGATGTACCGAAGTTAGTTCGGAGTCCTGGATGTGATCACGGACATGACGAGGAGTCTCGAAATGGTCGAGACATAAAGATTGATATATTGGACGGCTATATTCGGACACCGGAAGTGTTCCGGGTGATTTCGGAGAAAACCGGAGAGCCGGAGGGTTACCGGA
>NC_041388.1:402790133-402802836 GCF_002162155.2 Triticum dicoccoides | reverse complement strand
GGCCTTAGTGGAGAGAGAGAGAGGGGCAGCCAAAGGTGGGCCGCACGCCTCCTCCCCCCTGGTCCGAATTGGACTAGGAGAGGGGGGGGGCGGCGCCCCCCTTTCCTTCTCCCTCCCCACTTCTTTCCCCCTCCTAGTAGGAGTCCTACTCCTACTAGGAGGAGGACTCCTCCTTGGTGCGCCATAGAGGCCGGCTGGCCTCCTCCCCTTGATCCTTTATATACGGGGGCAGGGGGC
Organism: Triticum dicoccoides; assembly: GCF_002162155.2. Lineage (NCBI taxonomy): Eukaryota > Viridiplantae > Streptophyta > Magnoliopsida > Poales > Poaceae > Triticum > Triticum dicoccoides. The sequence goes on along the minus strand of NC_041388.1, from coordinate 402,802,599 downwards.
ACCCCTTGACACACAAGTTGATCCACGTGATCATATTCTTAGCCGTGTGCGGTGCCCCCTTCCACCATAGTCCTCGATAATATTGTAGCGGTGCTTAGGTGAAGCCCTGCGACGGTAGTACATCAAGATCGTCACCACGCCGTCGTGCTGACGGAACTCTTCCCCGACACTTTGCTGGATCAGAGTCCGGGGATTGTCATCGAGCTGAACGTGTGCTAGAACTCGGAGGTGCCGTAGTTTTGGTGCTTGATCGGTCGGGCCGTGGAGACGTACGACTACATCAACCAAGTTAACGCTTCCGTTGTCGATCTACAAGGGTACGTAGATCACACTCTCCCCCTCTCATTGCTATGCATCACCATGATCTTGTGTGTGCGTAGGAAATTTTTTGAAATTACTACGTTCCCCAACAGTTGGGAGCTTTCTAGAGCGGGCAGAGGCTGCTCTAACCAAGCTCTCCCTTGTGTCTACTATGTTGTCGACTGCTCCGACGCCGTGGCCTCCTGTCGTTCCTAGTGTTGGTTCCATTGGAGACAAGGGGACGGAGCTCTTCGGTTGTTTCTCCCCTTGTATTGGGGTCAGTTCTTCGCCAGTGTCTTTGCCCCTTGTGTCGGCTACTGCTGAGGGTGAGGCCATCGCCGGGGTCGTACCCCTGTGCTGCAGATCATGCCTGAGCTTCAGCAGCTATGTGTGAGACCTGCTTCGTCTCTGTCTGTGGAGCATATGGAGGTCGACGCGCCAATGACCTCGTGTGAGGGACATGATTCACCTTTGTCATGTGAGCAACTGGAGGCGCCTGAGTCCATTGTGTCGGTGGCGCCTGAGCCCATTGTGTCGGTGGTACCTGTGGCTGATGATGTTGAGGCAGTCAGTATGTTGGCGCCCGATCCTTCAGCACCCAGCCAGCCGCTCGCCTTTGTGGACCGTGGAGGTTCCAGCGTTGCGGTCACCGACTCGCATGTGGCCGTGAGGCAAGAGGCGTCTGTGCGCGACAAGGTTGATGATATTCCCTTTCAGATTGAGATTCATAGTTTGCTCAAACGTTTGGAGAGGGCTAGCCCTGGATCTGACAAGACGATTGTGGAGAAGGCTCTCATAAGCAAAGCAAAGAAGAGTGGCACCAGAGGAAAGGCGTCCGCAGCAGTTTGATGACTCAGTGGATTCTGGTGATGACCGTGGTCTTCAGCGAGGTACTCTCGTTGGGGTCTTCTTTGCGATGTAATAGTGTTAGGGTTGATGGTCGTTGCGTGTTGGGTTTGGTTGTCGGGTTGATCGTGTGGTTATGGGGTTGCATGTTATGTGAATAGTCCACATGTGGATTTGTATCGGTTTTCGTCCGGCTTTTTGTTAATTAACTGGGCAATTTTTTCTGCTTAATTAATCGATGAGGCAAATCTTTTGCCTCCATTTCGAAAAATAATAATCTGACTCTAGAAGTATTCGTCACACCCCCTTCGATGTCCACTGTTGCCTGGAATACGGAGAATTTCAGGACTGGAGATGGTGTGACAAAGGCTTCGTGATTAGATACTGAAGGTTCCTTGGTCTTTGGGGACCTACTGCTGAACAAGAATGTGTCAGCGTCACTATTACTTGATGTCCAGAGAAATGAGTTTATGGCCATAATGATATCATACATGCGGTGGGAAAGGTGAAAGGCTACTTACGATGAATCTATATAACTTTGGCTAGAGCATGTTGCGTGCAATACCAACCCTATTGACACAGGGAAAACCATATCGGCGGACCCATCTTCACGAATTGGTGAGAATTTGAGGAAGAACCTGTGGGGAATGAGAAGGAACACAAGAAAAACTAGCACAAAATTGACACACAAGTTGCAACACAAGATATACATGGATAAATCCTTGATTCCAAATATCAGAGAGTGAGAGAGAGAGTTCTTCCCCAAGTCCTGACCAGGGTTTGATATCTTTGGAGGAATCTTCACCCGAATGTATCCTTGATACTCATCAGAGTATTCTCCCTCAGGAGGACGTGGATTAACTGAGCTCGAGCTCATATAAGCTCGGGTGAACAGTAAAATCTAAAAAAAAATCAAACACTTTTGAAAAAAAATGTGGCAACATTTCACAAATGTCTTATATTCTTGCAAAATTCAATCATAGAATGACATTCATATAAGTCGTGAAAAAACAGCACTCCAAAAAAAACTTTGAGATTTTTTTTGTCACGACTTCCACAAATGTCATTTCATGATGAAAATAGCATTGAAAACATTTGTCAAAGCGTGTCACAATATTTTTTTCCTAATTTTTGGAATTTGTTTTCTTAATCGAATTTTACTGTTCACCCGATCTCATGTGAGCTTGAGCTGAGAAGGGCACTTTCGCCCTCAGGAAGCCTTTCCCCCCATGAGTAGCCATCTCCACAAATGTAAGAACTCGACAAGTAAAGCTCTTTTAGTTTTGGATCTAACCTTTGTTTGAGGAGGTGACGAAAAGGTAATATAGTTCTACCGTAAAGGGATAAGTGGGAAGGGAAAGAACATGCGCCCAACCCAAAGTCACCGCGCGCATGCATGACCGAAGTTTCAGCGCAGCTTGTAGGTTCGGTAGGTGGGGGTTGTCAGAAGTTCCGGGTAGTTCACAATATTACACGCAGATGGCAAAAGAAAAGTTTTCAAATAAAAATGAAAAATGATTGAACATCACTAGAGACTATCATATTCTCCGTGACCTAAAGATTTCTCACAGAAAACGCACAAAGAAAATTGCATGATCTCTTGGTCTTTCAACAGGAAGCTAGTGGTCGGCTTCGAGCCTTCAGTGGCCCCTCGTCCAAACCTTCTACGGCCATTCAATAACAAGGCTTAACTGTTCATTTATATTCACAAAAAGGCTTAATTGTGCATTCAATAGAGCTTTGCAAAAAGCGTCCCCGAATAATCATCAGTCGGATGTGATCGCTGATCGGTAGCAATTAACAAAACCATAAACTCCTCATACGGTACGCAACGCAGCAACGCAGCATGGGACACGCGTCTGGAGCGTGCAAGCGATAGTCGCCTCGCGGCATTCTCCATGGCCTAGATGTTAATCGTGGGCTTCCTCACTCTCATTCGAATCTTTCAAAACCGAGCTAGCCATAAGGCCATAGTAAAAAATTCTATGAATTATGTTTATCTTGGTACTTATACTAAAATGACCGTATGCATCTTTAGTTCGTGCATAGGTCAGGGAAGTAAAATTCTTTCCTAATTTTAAAAGGTACCCTATTTTTTTAGAAAAACCCGCTCGCGTCGCTCTCCCCCTAGGGCGACTCCCAGAAACTTAGCCGCGGTCGCCAAGAACTCCCTCCGCCGCCGCCGGGGAATGCCGTCGGGCTAAGCCCGGGGGGCGACGGCGGTAGCGGGGGATCTCCTCTCTCACGCGTCTTCGGGTTGGGGCGGGACCCCTAGGCATGTGGTGGCACGGCTGATCTGGGTTCTGCGGCGCGATGGATGGGTGCGGCAGGTGGCGGATGGCCGGCCTGTCCTCGGACGACGGCGGCTAGGCGCGTCGGGCGGCCCAGCCTCGGACGGCGGCATGGTTGCGGGCGCAGCGGCCGGCCTTTTTGGGCGGCAGCTGCGGCCGGCGGCGGCGGCCAGCTAGGCTGCGGTGGCGTGCAAACTGCCTTTAGATCGGCGGCAGCGGCATGGAGGGCCTGGTGGTCTCATCGGCGGCATCTCCGGTTAGATCTGTTCTGACTGATGCGACCGTCGGTGGTGCCCATCTCTTCCGTCACAGGTGGTCGTCCTGAGGCTGGGTGTCCGGATCTCCGGATCCGTGATCCAGTACTGGCTGCGAGTCAGGGAGACATAGTTGCCAGTGAAAACTGAACCGACGGCGGCGATCTACGTCGTTACCTTGATGAAGGCATCGTTGTGTGACTTATGTCGACCCACTCATACTGCTCTGGAGGACACCCTAGGATCTGGTCTTCCAGATCGGACAATGGCGGCACTGCGGTGGCGTTTCTCTTTTTGGTGCATCGTTTGTGGAGCAGTGCTGGTGGTCAGAGGCAGGAGGTGGAGCGGCTTCGCCTTGCACGGAGCTTTACTGGAGATGTCAAGTCATGCCTGACCGACAGGTGCTACGCTTTGTCATGCCTGGTCGGCAGGTGCTACGCACGACAGATCTTTCAGAGACTTCAAGTTGTGTCGGCTGGTGGTACTTGGCGGCATGGTGCTGAGGTGTACCGGCAGCGACCGCGACGTGCTCAGCAGTTCGCACACAGGGTGACGGTGCCGTTGGGCGCCGTGGTGGCGTTGACGGCAACTAGACTGGACAAGGATGATGCGTCAGTACAGATCTGAAGATGAAGTGGTGGCAGTTGGCGGCGGCGGCATCTGAGAGCGCGCCGGACCGGTGTGTGCCCATGCCCGACAAGTGGCTTGGTTGGGGCCTCAGGTCTTAAATGTTAGGCTTGCCAGCGAGGTATGTAGTATTAGGCCCGGACTATCAACATTTCTTCATCAGCTGGATAGGAGTAGCGACAGTTGTCGCATAGACGGTGGCTTTAGACTTATTGTTGTATTTCTTTGTGAGGTCATTGATGAATAATAAATAAAATGGCTGCATACATTACCCAAATACAGTGGTCGGGGATGATCCTCCTTCTCTAAAAAATATAAAAATAAGGCCATAGTAAATAACCAACGGTGATTAAGATTCACATCTGTCCTTTTTTTGTGCAGCGTTGGCTCGAAGATTATTATTTTTGCGAGAAACTTCTGATCTACTCATCAACTATTAAGATAGTACAAAGAACATTAGAAATAAAATTTGCATCCAAATTCATAGACCACCTAGCGACGACTACAAGCAGTGAAGCGAGCCGAGGACGCGCCGCCGTCATCACCCCTCCCTCTTTGGAGCCGGACAAACATTGTTGTAGTAGACAGTCGGGAAATCGTTGTGCTAAGTCCCCATAGGACCAGCACACTAGAACAGCAAACGTCGCCAATGAAGAGAAACGTAGATCGAAAGGATCCAACCTGCAAACACATAGACGTTGAAGAACGAAGACCATATCTAGTCGATCCACCGAAGACGAATGCCGGCCGGATCCCACGAGATCCGTCGGAGTCAGACCTCCACACGCTTTTCGACAATGCTTGAACCATCACCAAGATGAGGACTGGGCAGGGAGGACCTTATCCGATCTTCAAGAAGCCGCCATCACCTCGTCTTCTTGAGCATGTCACAAACCCTAACAAAACTAAAAAAAGCACCTAAAAATGGAGCCTTCCTGCCGGCAAGGACCGGGATCGGCCGTGCCAACATGGTCCAAGAACCATAGGAGAGAGGCACGGAAACCTTAAATGTGAGTTCGCACGAGGGCAAAACAAAGGCGTTTGCTCTAGGATTTGGCCTATCTCTTGCACATCAAGCGGGCTACAATCGCCTTGTTATTAATTCGGATAATATGGAAGTCACTCATACAATGACTGTTATTTTTTGGCTTGTAAATTTTTTCTTACTAGTTTTGAATATTGTAATAAGGAAGCGAATACGGTGCCTATGAACTTGTTAGGTTAGCGAAACTTTCAGCGACAAAAGATTGGTTTGAGGAGCCCTTGGATGAGATTGTATTTCTCCTTATAGACGATGTAACCGTTATTTGTAATTAATAAAACTTTGTTATTATTCAAAAAAAATTTACAAGATGGCAGCTTATTTAGATGTGGGTCGATGAACCAGCAGCTCACGTTTGTATCCGTCGACATTTTGAGAATTGAATAAGCACGTTGTTACTAAAGAAACTGTCTTTGGGAGACAAAAAGATTCAAAACCGGAGTGTTGATGATTTGTCAAAAGTAAAAAAAAAATCTGAACCGTTGAACCCGTCGGCTGGTCCTTTCAAATCTGCCGCATCGAGCGGTGGAGCACGCCTCCATCATTGCGACACGGGTTTTATTGCAGAATTATTTTTGCAACACAGGTTTTCTTGCAGTTTTTTTTTTGCAACAACTGTTTGTTGCATTCTTTTGACAACTGAGGTCTTGTTGCATAAAATTTTTGTAAAAGAGGTTTTGTCGTAAAACATAGACCCATCGAAGACCATTGCAACATCATATATGTTTTAGAAGCATAGCACCTGTTACAAAAACGCGTCTGCGAAGGATGATGTGCGGGCCTTACTTGAACGCGTGTCATGCAGGGGAGGTGATGGATCCGTTTCTGGTGATGGTAAAGCGTTTCCAATAATAAGAACGAGAAAACAGTTGAGGTCCTTTCGCCGGCCACGCTGACCACCACCTCCCTCTCGCCGGCGCCGCTCCGCACGTGCACCTTCACCTGACCCCGTCAAAGACCCGCACCACCCCGTCCGATCGAGGCCGAGCAAGCGACAGCGCCCGGCCGGCCGGGCCGGCCGCCTCTCGGGTTCTCAGACCCCCCGGCCCCACCCGTCCACGCACGCATCCTCCAAGCCCCACCTGGCCCGGAACAAGAGAGGGACGCACCAGAGCAGAAACTAACGGAACGGAAACAAAACAGAGCTGGCACGAGTCAAATCATAACCGCACTGCGCGTTTCCGCACCCGATAAAATCGCAAAGCATTCGTGCCCCTCTTCCCTCCCTTCCCTCCCTCCCTCGATCGCCCCCTTCCGCGTGGCGCCCACGATCGCGCGCGCGCGGCCCACCAGCGGCGGCATTCCGCGTGGATTTTGTCCTCCCTCCCTCCCTCTTTCCGTTACGGGGGCGAAGCGTGGGGGGCGAGCCGTTGGATTGAGCGCTCTTCCTGGGAGGAGGAGGGTTTGGGGGGGAGGCAGGCGATCGGTGCGGCGGCGCCATGGCGATGGCGGCGGTGCCGCTCGGCGTGCTGCTGCGGCGGGAGGTCACGAGCGAGCGGATGGAGCGCCCGGACGTGCTCTGCGGGGAGGCCAGCCGCAGCCGCAAGGGCGAGGACGTCACGCTGCTCCTCGCCGACGCTGGCCAGCGCGTCGCCGGCGACCCCTCCACCTCCTTCTCCGTCTTCGCGGTACTGCATTGCCCCGCGCCCCCTTCCCCTGCCCATGCCCATGCCTGTCTCTCGAGAGTCGAGAAGGTTCTAGAATACCCGGAAAAATAGAAGGTTCTAGAATACCCGCCCAGAATTGTGCGACATGGAGGCCACTCCTCCAGTCTCCTGTACATGATTGACACCCAGCATGTTTTTCTCTGTCGCGTTTGGCAGCAGAGCTGCCATGCCTTTTTGGTAGGGTTCAGAATATTTGTTGGTCGTCTGCACGTAGGCTGCTAGTTCATGACCAAGAGTGTTTGGATCCTGCTACGTATGAAAACTTACTCGTAGTAAAAAACACACCACTAGGAAATATTACCTTTGATCCAAATGATCTCGTGTCTTAATCTTATTGTCGGGTTGACTGGCGCCATCATTTGATTTATTTAGTGGCTTGGCTGGTCATTTTTTAATCTGGGTGGTGTGTTTCTGTTGATTGATCACTGACTCACTGTGTCATGTTTATAGCTGTTTGATGGCCACCATGGATCTGGAGCGGCCATATACGCAAAGAACAATCTGCTCAACAATGTCCTGCGTGCTACCCCTTCAGGTTTGACCAGGGATGAGTGGCTTGCAGTGCTTCCACGTTCACTCGTTGCAGCATTTGTCAAGACAGATAAGGATTTGCAAGCCGCAGGTAAATCAGGCCTATCCTTGTTTACCTTGTTCATGTAAAGTTTCCAGTTCCTTTAGGAAATAGGTATACACTGTAGTTTTTCATATGACTGTTCGTTAGTGCGCATGCTGTTACTGTTTATTTAGGCCATCTTGTGAACTTGGAAATGTTCCTGATCCTTATGGCAATCGAACTATTCCTGTCATCCTGTGGAATTCATGTATTCCAAGCAGGGACTTTGCAGTTTGTTTGTTGTCAAGGACGAAGTAAAGTTGTATGAACCATTCATAGTCATTCTAGTTGGTTGATTAGATATTACACCATCAGATATGTTCTTCAGTTAATTGTAGTGCTAGGCCGCGTGGTTGAGACAATCGTGCTTTTGTTTAATTTGTCTTTCTTAACACCTCGAGTGATGGCTCTCTTTTATCTTCTGAAACAGTCTTTTTGCCGTTTCAGCTGAAAGTTCTGGTACAACTGTGACATTTGTGATAATAGACGAGTGGGTTGTAACAGTAGCATCAGTTGGTGATTCGCGCTGCATACTAGAGTCAGCTGATGGTTCACTATACCATTTGTCAGCTGATCATCGCTTTGACTCCAACCGAGATGAGTAAGTTCTGCCTTTGAGGTAATTTGTTGAGAATTGTGCAGTTTATGACCTGTTCGTTTTACAGGGTGGAACGTGTAACTGCATGGGGAAGCAAGGTTGGAAAACTGAATGTTGTTGGTGGTCCAGAGGTTCGTCTCTTTTACTTTTAATACGTTGTGCTCTTGAGTTGGGATGTGCGGTGTGGATGCATGGTGTTACATGTTACCAATCTGATAGTTCTCATTTTCTGTAGTAACCTGCTAACCATCTGTTTCTTAATAATTCTCAAATATGTTGTGTCCTACTTGCACCTGACATCACTGTTAAATTAAGTGCCTACCAAACAATGTCTTAGCTTATGATATAATGGGACTAAATTTCTTGTGCTGCTGATTTTTTCAGCCATTAGGTAATTCCTATTTTTGGCTGCGCCCTGCAGATTTTATTTAACAACTCTTGTTGTTGTTCCCTCTCTGTATTTTCCGTGGGCATTGATGAATATTGAATACTTTGGTTGCGTGTAAACCTCTACCGAGTTTGTATTCCAAGTTTGTTTAATTTAGAGAATGTTCATCTTACATCCATTGTATCATCAATGTCTAACTCAATTCTTATGTTTGTTTGATCTACTCTTTTATTGGATAATCTGGTCACTATTTGTTTTGCTTGCTATAATCATTTCTGTCATTGAAATTTATCATGTACATTTTCAGGTTGGTCCTTTAAGATGCTGGCCAGGTGGTTTGTGCCTATCTAGATCAATTGGGGATATGGATGTTGGTGAATGCATCATCCCTGTTCCTCACGTGAAGCAAGTGAAGGTTCGCTCACTGCACCACATATTTCTTTTTTATTTTCAAATGTTTTTGTTTGGGTTCCTACTTATCATCAGATTTACTTTTAGATGACCTCTTCAATAATATTCCACAACATCTGTAATTCATGGTGTGATCTGCTTCTACGTCTCACCACTGCAGAGTGTAGTTCGCTGTGACACTATTTTGATTTTTCTATTGCATTTTTGTTGCAGCTATCCAATGCTGGAGGCAGAATTATCATTGCAAGCGATGGTGTATGGGATGATTTGACTTTTGAAATGGCTCTTGAATGTTCTCGTGGATATCCATCCGATATAGCTGCCAATCGAATTGTTAATGTAACTAATTTACAATCATTTCCATTGGTTAATAGACTCAAACTTCTGGCCCCTCATTTCGTGATATATTTTCTTATCTGAAGGAAGCAACCCTACCTCGAGGACTAAGAGATGATACTACCTGCATCGTGGTGGACATACTACCCCCAGAAAAACTAGCTCCTAGTCCTCCAGCAAAGTGGCAGGGGAAAACCGTACTCAATAATATGTTCCGTGTTGATCTGAAGAATAACATGTTCCGCCGAAAAAATTCAGATGCATCTTTTAAAATAGATAGAGAATATGCTGAGCCGGATGTGGTGGAAGAAATATTTGAGGACGGGTCTGCCATGCTTTCAAGAAGGTATGTTCTGTTAACCAATATTCTAGGCCTTTTTTCACTTGAGGTACTCCCTCCGTTCTAAATTACTTGTCGCAGGTATGAATGTATCTAGATGTATTTTAGTTCTAGATACATCCATTTCTGCGACGAGTAATTTGGAACAGAGGGAGTACTAGATAGGAGCTCCATAACAGTTCTAAGAGAAAAGGACATAAATATTCCATTATAGAGCATTAGGATTGTCCATTGTGTTGCCAGACATGTACACTAGTATATACACCAACTTGAAATTAACCAAATGCTCAGGTAAATCATATTTTAATTAGTCATCATTTTTGTCTGGTGATTCTGATGGCCTGAGTTTTCTCGATTTGACGGCCTTAAAAGCATCAATATAGCACTGTAGATCTGTAACATACTAGATGCCACTGAAAGAGACATTCGTTCAACTTAGGCTTATTAGTCTTGGATTTGTAGCTTCTCCAGTTACCTATATCCTGTATTTGATTGTCTCATATGGGCAACAAGCTGATATTGCTGTCTGCTAATAGTAGGAAATGAATTATTGGAAGCAGCAGATGAGTTGGCACTGCTGATTGATGGTGTCAGCCATGCAGCCCATTTATGTTCCATCGCATAGTTTCATTTTAATCCTCAACTTGTCTGCTGTTTCCTTTTCCAATCTCCACCACATTGGACCCTCTTCTTTTCTCTGGTCATCTACATATTGATGTCCTCGATCAAGTCAGAAAGACATGGTTGATGTGTATGAGTGGCATAGCGTAGTATCAATTACTCTTGCTAGCTTAGCAGTGAAGCTAAAAGTGTTCGATAGATGACTAAAATTCAGAATGCATATATTAGATGGGATGGTTACTTGTTTAGTTATGCAGCTGCAGTTTCAGACTGACTTCAATGCAGTGCAGCTCTGAGATAAACAGGAATGCACTAGCAACTACAGTTGATAGTTAAATTCTTATTGGGTTATAGAAGTTAGCATTTTCTTTGCTCAAGTTTACGAGACGATTCTAAGCATTTCACTAAACTGATACTCCATGCTGTAATGTGAATACGTCTTGCTTGTAACAAGCACCAATAGTTTTTCATATTATAATAATGTTGCTTTCTGTTTTGCTTGTTCCTTGCAGGCTTAGTACAGGATACGCACTTCGGAACATGTTTGAACCCTCCAGCTGTGCGATCTGCCAGTTTAGACTGAAATCTGGTCAGGGGATTTCCATACATGCTAACCCGCTGCAACACGAAAAAATGCAAGGTTGGCAAGGTCCTTTCCTCTGCCAAAGCTGCCATGAAAAGAAGAAAGCAATGGAGGGTAAACGGCGTCCAATAGGTACGATTAACGATCTCATCAGCTATCTTGGTTATCTAAACTATATGCAGTGCCTTTTCTCGAAGAAATATACACTGTTTTTATCACTAGTAGATATTGACAGCTATTTTGTAACCTGCTAATTTGCTCTTTGGTTCTATTTGTTTTTCAGATTAGTCGACCGCAGATGCCTTCAGTCACGCGGAGCAGGCCTAATTGCTGAAACCATTCTTTGATAGACATTCCTTTTGTTTTCTTTACCAGGAACGTTAGTCAGTTGACCACATTTTTTTTTTGTACATTGACCACTCTAGTCAAGCAGTACAAAGTATTCTTGACAAGTTAGGTTGGAATTTCATTGATCAGTCGGACCAACATGGGAAAGGGCACCCTTTTCAAATGAGAAAAGCATAGTCGTTAGAATTTTAGCTTGACTGTACAGGTGTCTAAAGGATCACTAATATTCTTTTTGTAGATGAGTTGAATGACGGTGGTTGAGAAAAAGAAAAAGTTTGGTGATTGTTTGAATGCTTTAAGCTTATCTGTGCATTTCCTTTTCTTCTGAAATCGATTGATAAGATATACTTTTTGTTCTAGAAGTATTGAATGTGAATGTGAAGTAGTTTTAACATCTGATGAGTGATGACGGAAGAGATGCCACATGCGAGGAAATGGCCGATGGTTTTATACATGATGTGGTGTGATGTGGTCTTGTGACTGGCGGTAGACGCGGGTAGGGAGACGTCTAGGTGGCGGTTAACAGGTGTAAGAGCATCCTCAACAGTTGCCCAAAAATAGGGCATAACCACTTTTTACATCATGAGGGAGCAAAATCGCTGCTTCAATAGGTGCCCTATATGCAAAAGAAAATACTCGAAGAATAGTGCAGTTGCAAAATACTTGGGTGACTGTAACAAACTTTAGAGCATCTGGGACCACATAAAACCAGAAGAAAACACGTGTTTTACATCACAATGTTGCTCCACGGGGAGCCCTAATTTTAGGGCATCAATTTTAGGACAACTGTTTGTGATGAACATTTTGGTGTTGCAAATTTTGCTCCAAGCCAACTTTGATGACCTAAATAGGGCTAGAGATGCTGTAAGGAAGCGTTGGTTGTCACTCGAGAAAAGAAGGGCTGGAGTGGAATCAGGTGAGGAGGGCTGAGATGACTGTGCAGTCAAAGATAAACAAAACAATTTTAGAGCATGACTTTTTAAGGATTATAAGGCCTAGCTAGCAGATCTCTCAAACCAATAATGTCGCACGCCGAGCAAATACGCGGAAGGGCCTTACGGCGGGTGCGCGAGGGCCAGCCGTGTGGTCTGCCCAACCGCCGGCATGATGTCGCACGCCGAGCAAAGCCGCGGGAGCACCTTTTCTTTTCTTTTTTTGTGGGTTCTTTCTAGGTTTCGAATTTTGCTTGGTTTTCCTTTTT
>NC_041388.1:402785118-402789778 GCF_002162155.2 Triticum dicoccoides | reverse complement strand
CAGAAGTACGTGCTTGCTCAAGCAGAGTTACGCTTCCTCGTGAAAAATACAATTGTGCTTGACGGTGAAGCACAAACTATAATGTGCTTCTGTGATTTTTTTTATATGGATTTCCAACTTTTTTCTTTTTTTTCTCTTCGGGTTTTTGTCCTTTGTTTTTGTTTTGTCTTTTTACTGCTTGAAACACAGTTATGTTGTGTGATAAACTGTGTTACCACAAAGTGAAGCACATATGTACTTCCGTGTGAAGCACAAGTTACTACTAGTTGGAAGCACATATTCGTCTCGAAAAAAAAGTTTGTCGATACCTATCAACATGGAATCTAGTTTAAAAAATCTCAACACGAGAAACACAATGGTGAAAAAAGTTCATGATTTTGATGACGATTCAAGAGATAAAATGTTTTGAAAAATGAAACTACGAAAAAAAACACATTGCAACTATCCTCCGTTGGCCACATTTTTTAAGATAGTCCACTGTTCTAAAGTCAACAAGAAATCTCACTTTGCAACTATGCAAGAATATGTTAGAAAGGATGTTTAGAGAGCCTTTGGTGTGCTTCGACGATGCATTGTGATTGTCCGTGGACCTTCTGAGTATTGGAAGCCTAGGACCTTCTAGAACATCATGACAACATGTGTGACCTGGCATAACATGATCATCAAGGATAAGAGAAAGGACTGGCATGCCTCTTGGTATCCCTTCAATAGACACCCAGTGGAGCCAGAACATAACCCAAACATGATCAAAGCCGCCTTCCTCCAAGAACCCCGAAGGATCGAGAACTGTCAAGCTCATAACTGACTTTGAAAATATCTTATCGAGCAGTGAACACCATTGTTGCCTTCATAACACTTGATTCTTGTGCTTTTTTTACCATGTTTATTTGGATTTTGAGTTCAATTGGACCGTCTGTTGTATTTGAATTTGCATGGTTATGTTTGAGAATATTAAAATTTGCTATCTAGTTGAATTGTGTGTTCTTCAACTCTTACGTATTGCACTAACGTGTTGTGATAAGTTTGAAAACGGTTGGATGAACGTGAAAGTGAATATTTTTTTAAGGGGATAAGTTTTAGGCGATCTGCCAGCTGAGAAAAGGTTTTATCCCTTTTTTTGACTTTTTAAGATAGGGAATGAGTTTTAGACTTTAGACCAAGGGATTTTCTAGAGATGCTCTTAGGCTTACGGCCAATTTTGTTACAGACTAAATCTACATGCTGATGTGCCCTCTTCTTCATTAATCTTTCATCTATTCTGAGCACAGAAATAATAGATGTCGACATATACACACATACATTTATCCGGTCTTGTGAGTCCACGCACGCACATCTAATCCTACGAGCATCTTTGGGATACTGAGCTTGGTATGATTAGCATCGCTCAAGACAAGATGGTCCGGGGCAACGAATCTCTGGGCAGATTGCGCACCCTTCCCAGACATTGTCACTTGGCAAGTCCATCTTTGTCTCCTCTGATTAGCAAATCAAGGCGCCAAAGCCCGGGAAAGCGAGTGACCAAGCACAAGGACCGGGCAACCGACTGCATGCTACAGCACCCGCCAATACAACAGCTCACCTACTGGGATCGATCTGCACGCGACACCCTCCTTAGTCCTTCCGTATGGACGCCTAATCGGGTCCTGATTGTACTACTACCACTAACAACAAATTAGACGGCGCCACTACCGGCCTGATGGAGCGCCGCCGGTACCACCCTGCACCCGTACACCAGCTGGTTGCCTGGTTCGGTGCTCGGCCCCGTTCAAACTGTGAAGGCGACGCCGGGAATCGTTGCCGAGTCATGTGACCGGCCGGCCGGGCGTGCCGCCGAGCCGAGCTGGCCCTCCTTGTCCCGCTCCGGCGAGCGCCCTGCCGCCGGCCACGTGTGGGTCGCTCCTCTGCTCCGCTTGTTCGGATCGAAGCGTCGGAGAGCTTCAGCCACAGCAAATCCAGCTTAATTAGATGTACCGATCTCCCCTGGAATGATTGCCGAGCAAGCAGTGGAGTGAAGTAAACATAATTAAGGAGGCGAAGCGCGTCGCAGCACTCCTCTCTCTCCCCATTCGATACGGACATCAGAAACGACGGCAGTACGGCGCACATCGCTTTACCGGCGACGTCTACGCGTTCGAAGGCGTCGCGGTTGGAAATCGCTCTCGCTCTCGGGGGAGCTGGTTGGGGGGCAGGGACAGGGGGAAGAGCCCAAGAGGGGAAGGGCCCCGTCCGTGGACGCCATCCTCGTCCCAATCATGCGCGCGGTGCAACGTGACGCGGCGCGGCCCAGAACAAAAGCATCAGTCTTCACCATGCACGCACTCATGCGTGCATGTGAGCTGCTGCTGGCTCCGTTTTATTTAACCCTGTTGATCGAGCGGTGACAAGCATGAAGCATGTAGATCCCTGGGCCGGACTCCGATTGCAGGCGTGCTCTTGGCTGGCTCTGCATGGTGCATCATGCATGCATGCTAGTTTGTGAAATGTGGGCATGCAGTGCGGCGTCTGCCGTCCTGCTGGTTTATTTTAGGCGGGAGGAGAGACGGAACTGCGTGAACTGGTGGCCGGAAAGTTCTTGAGCTGGCGGGTTATAATCAATCATGCATGCATGTACGGCTCGGGTTGCTTCGGGCGGGGGGCACCGCGTGCGTCGTGATGGTCCGTATGGAGCTACAGGTGCGTGTACACATCAAAGATACGGCGGAGCACATTGAACGCGCCACCGGTCGAGCGGCCCGATTGCCGTGGGCCATGTCGAATTATCAGCAAATGATACTACTACATGGCGTGTCATCCCAGATTGCGGCTCTCTACTGTTCGTCTTAAAAGTTCGGACAATCAATGAGTATACTGCATGTGCATGGCGTTTTAGCACACTACTTTAGCCGTGTCGGTTTAACTCGAAGGGAGCAATTGCATATATCCACTCAATCAAAATACTTCTAGCAAATGAAGATATGCACTTTTGAAGTTTACTACTCCCTCTGTACCGAAATACATGTCGCTGGAGTAGCAGACTGCTACTCCCTAGCAGACTGCTACTCCAACGACATGTATTTCGGTACAGAGGGAGTATAAGCCATAAAGTCCCGTGAAGTCAGGGTCCAGTAATCTTAGCCAACTAGGCCTAGTCAGGACTCAACTTTTTTCTTTTTGCGAGTGGTTAGGACTCAACTTGTTGAGCACGTTGGGATGAATCTATTAGTCTATCAGTGGTGGGAGAATTAGGTATGAAAATAGAAATTTAGGTAGCCCCACAACTAGGGATGAAAATGGAGACGGGACTGAGTGCTACCACATTTGTTTTCATATATTTTTGCAGAAGTGGAAATGAATACAGAAACCACGAAAATGAATACGGAAACAAATACTACTCGAAATGGACACGCAGCAAATACAAAGCTGACACGGAAACAGAAGTGGGCGTTGACCGGAACTTAAAAACCCCTTGAATTATAGAGAAATACACAAAGAAAACAAATTTAATGAATTCTTAACATGGCTAAAAAATAATATCATCATGTTAGCAACTTAGCTTAGTATCGTAGTAGTACCGGACAATTGATTATAGGGTCAAGCTGAGTACATGTCTGATAGTACAAGTTGGGCCACAAATGATCCATTCTACTCGTTGTGTCATTATGTGTTGTTTGATGGTTGGGCTACAATCAAAACGGAAATTCCATATTCACGGAAATGGAAAGTTCTATTTCCACACCCATTCCACTGAAAAACTCTGTTCCATTTTTGTTTCCTTTTCGGTATAAAAAAATCCATTTCACTTTCGTTTTCATATTTCCTCTCCGTTTTCATTTTTCCTCTGGAAAAACAGAAAGTTTCCACTCCACTTTTATCCCTACCCACAACATAGTTAGATGATACCTTAATCTACTGTTACACCAAGGTTGGTCATAGTGGTGAGTATGTTAATACTTCTATGGTGAATATAGTGGGTAGTGTCATAGGTGATAGGTGTGATAACATAGAGACTTTAATTTATTACTTTATATAGTCATTCTTTATTGGGAAGTGCTACGTAATGGTAACAAGCTATGTTACCCCATATGTGTCTCTCCTCTTTAATTACTTGTCATGTCAATTTTTTTTGTCTATGTGGCATGCATGTTACTACCTATGTTACTCTCACTATGAGTAGTCTAATTCGGAGTGGGGCTAATTGCTAAACTATGAGGCTTTATTATTTTATAATTTGGTGTATGCAAAATTTCCCACAAAAATAGGGAGGAAAGGCCAATCAAACATTAAAACATGGGAAATCATATTGACAAATGATATTATTGTAATCCCTTCATTACAATCACAACCTAAGAATAGTCCACCTATGTTCCCATTTAAGACTTCATCAAATACACTCAAGTCTGAGGGTGGTAACAGGTCATTTTGGATTGGTTAAGGCTCCATTCACTGGTAGAAAAAGGGCCTGTTGTCCCGGTTCGTAAGGGCCTTTAGTCCCGGTTCCTGAACCGGGACTAAAGTGTCGGTACTAATGCCCTGCCCCTTTAGTCCCGGTTCAATCCAGAACCGGGACTGATGGGCCTCCACGTGGCATGTGCGCGGAGCCTAGGCAGGAGACCCTTTGGTCCCGGTTGGTGGCACCAACCGGAACCAATAGGCATCCACGCGTCAGCATTTCTATGGCTGG
>NC_041388.1:402778608-402784649 GCF_002162155.2 Triticum dicoccoides | reverse complement strand
GGGGGTTAATTTAGGTGTTTCATATATTGTGTTAGCTAGCTATAATTAATAGAGAGAAGTGTCCTCTCTTATGTCCGTGTTTGGTCGACGCTACGTACTATACATACGTATAGAGAGGACTAGACACGCTAGTTAGCTAGTAAGCAAACGAAGGAAACAGAAGATCATCATGAACATATATGCATACAGAGAGAAGTGATATCGACCACCTCTACTTCTCCGAGAGATTGGTCGAACAACAAGTTTTCGTATATCTATCCGACACTACCGGCTACATATATACAATAATTATCTCTTACAAATATAATCATACAGACTCATGGTCCACATAGTATTCTCCGTCTTCAGCGATCACGTGGTCAAGAAAGAATGCCGCTAATTCCTCTTGAATTGCTCGCATGCGAGCTGGTGCTAGGAGTTCATCCCGCTTCCGAAACATCTAATTTGAAGAAGGGGGTCAATACATATATATATGAATGAATGAAACTCAATACAAATGATGGTAATAAAATAAAACTGTGAATGTTGTTATTTACGTACTTCATGTTGTTCGTCAGAGTACCCGCCCCGCTCACAGGTCGTGTGACGGATGGACTCGCAGACGTAGTATCCACACAAATCATTCCCTTGTTCCTGCCACAACCACTTTACAAGAAATAGAGGTCAATCAAACTGATAAGCAAGAATGCTAAATGGTATTGATGAAACTAGCGCTTGAATCACTAGGAGATGCGCGGAACATGCTACTATAGTACTTACTTTCGGGTGTCTAAATTCCAGCTCCTTCAGCAGTCCCGGAACTTTTCTGGTGAATTTTCTCCAAACCCTGCCGGACAAAGAAAACAATTACTTGATATCAGGAAATGAACAAAGTTGCTGATATGGTGGATAATGATCGATTTAACTTACTTCTTGAGGATTTCAGTCATGTCCGCATACTCCTGGGGATCTTTTCGTTTAGAGTCCAAGACGGTTACTACTCCCTGCTCAAGCCTAATCTCTAGGAGAATATAGTGGAAACTGCACACGCATGCATAACTCATCAATTACATTACTATAACCTGGACTAATATATAAGGGAAACCGAATATGCACAAGACAGTAACACTCACTTGAAGTTGTAAGGAAAGAGTATTATATCTTTGTTTTCATTTTTTTTTGAATGATCGTAGCAAGTTGGCCTCGGTATCTCCGCGACGATGTTGAACCTCAGTTGCATCTATGAGATATGTGCTAACGAACCCAATATCACCGATTTGTCTTTTCTTCAATTCGGCGATCTTCATTCTGCATAATATAGTGAGGATAATTATAAATACATGCAATGAAAGAGATGAGCTATATAGAGAGACTTAATGACAGAAGTAGTAGTACTTACAGACAGTAGCAGGTGATCGTTGTTTTATCGAGGGCCAATTGATTGAAAAACTGATAGAAGTCCTCAAATGGAATAGGCAACAGTTCAATTCCAACGAGGTCATGCTCCAGTTTAACTCTCGCATACATAGTACTCCTCCCCCCAGACTCTTTGCAGATTTTCAAGTACCAATCATGTAATCTTCGCATCATCGTTGTTAAAGATTTTTCATCTTTGACGAGAGGCTTCCCATACTCGTATCTGTGTATCTGTACCTCCATGGGATCATAATGTACATCGTCGGGCAGGTAATCGTCAACATTGCCATAACCGGGCACCATCCTCGGATTGACGATGTCACTAGGCACCTTGAGGGGGGGGGCACGATTGCTTCGCTTGTTCGCTGAGCTAGGCAATTTGTTTCCCAGCTGCTCGTCGTTCTTTCAGCCTTTGATCACTGACTGTACTTCCCGACCGCTTCGCTTGGCCCATGTCTTTGCAATAATGCGCTCATAGTTGCCTTTCGGAGGAGACTTGGGTGGTTTTGCCAGGGCAGCCAGAGTGCGCTTCACTTTCACCGGATCTACCTTCTCCTCCGGAGGTGGATGTCTCTTTGCTCTCAACCCTTGAAACCAGTCATCCACTTCGGTTCGCGTGATCTCGGCGTTCTCCTCCGGGGTCCTCTCTATGGTAACTTCTCTGGAGTCTTCAAAGAAGGACCGAATCTATATGTCCTCCCAGCTCTGGTCGTACTGCTAGACACCGACCGAGCAGACGGAGTGGTTGTCTTCTTTACTTGCTTACGAGGCGGAGGAGAAGGACTACGACGCGCCGGAGCAGCTGGAGCGGCGGCAGGTCTCTTCCGCCCTTGCTGACGAGGCGGAGAAGGAGGAGGCTGGCTGCTCGGGCGCGTCGGCGCAGGCGGAGAAGGAGGCGGAGTGCTGCCACGCGCCGGAGAAGGAGCCGGCCGAGGGCCTTGATCGTCACTCGCCGGAGGAGGAGGCGGTGGAGGAGGCGGAGTGCCCTGACTCGCCGGAGGAGGAGGAGGAGGCGGAGGCGTCCAGTTCGAAAGGTTGATGAGCTCCTTCCGCCATAGGCATGGAGTCTTCAGAGCAGACCCCAGCCGAGTCTCCCCTTCACCGGTAGGGTGGTCAAGCTGGAGGTCCTCAAATCCCTCCGTTATTTCATCCACCATCACCCTAGCATATCCTTCTGGAATCGGCCGGCAGTGAAAAGTTGCGCTGGGTTCAGTAGGATAAACAGAGCCAACAGCCGCCTTGACCTTCAAATTCATCCATTGCGTCATAAGGTGGCAATTTTGAGACTCCATGATAGCATCCACGGGATAGCTGGCAGGAGCCATCAAGGCATGCTCCGGCTGAAGCAGCTTGGTGGAAGCCACGCTGCTTCTGCGCTGAGATGGCGGGGTAGCTTCGGGGGAGGCTTCAGTAGTACGTTTGCTGCGATTTGCTTCTCGTTCCTCTATCGCGTCTACCCTTGCTTGCAGCGCCTGCATTTGGGTCTGCTGCACTTTTTTCCTCCTCTCATGAGATTTGTAACCGCCTGCGTCCAGAAACCCAACCTTCCACGGAATGGAGCCTGGCGTGCCTCGTGTCCGTCCAGGGTGCTCAGGATTCCCGAGGGCCATTGTGAGCTCGTCGTTCTCTCTGTCTGAAAAGAACTTCCCTTGCTGCGCTGCTTC
This sequence comes from Triticum dicoccoides, assembly GCF_002162155.2. Lineage (NCBI taxonomy): Eukaryota > Viridiplantae > Streptophyta > Magnoliopsida > Poales > Poaceae > Triticum > Triticum dicoccoides. The sequence continues at coordinate 402,781,590 of NC_041388.1, read as the reverse complement.
GATATACTGCTTAAGCTTCCTGATTGGTATGTCCATTTGATCGTTCGTCCAAATGCACTTCCCTGTTACAGGGTCCAAGGTTCCGCCAGCCCCGAAGAACCAAGTCCGGCAACGGTCTGGCCAGCTAATTGTCTCTGGTTCGATCCCTTTATCAACCAGATCATTCTCAGTCTTGGCCCACTTAGGCCGGGCTACGAGGTAGCCACCCGACCCCGTGCGATGGTGAAGCATCTTCTTCGCAGCATTTTGCTTGTTTGTCGCCGACATCTTCTTACTCTTTTCCGATGTCTTGTGGGCCACAAATGCGGGCCAGTGATCTCTGATCTTCTCATATCTGCCCTTGAATTCTGGTGTCTCATTATTTTTAACAAACTTATTCAGCTCTTTCTTCCACCTCCTGAATAGTTCTGCCATCCTCTTAAGAGCAAAAGACTTGATTAATTGCTCTTTAACTGGGTTCTCTGGATTATCCTCTGGCGGTAGGGTGAAATTTGACTTCAGCTCAGTCCAAAGATCATTTTTCTGCGTATCATTGACATAAGACACCTCAGGGTCTTCTGTAGCCGGCTTAAACCATTGCTGGATGCTTATCGGGATCTTGTCCCTAACCAGAACCCCGCACTGAGCAACAAATGCGCTCTTTGTCTGGAGGGTTTCAATCGGTTGGCCGTCGGGCGCGATTGCTATGATCTCAAACTTTTCATCCGAGCTCAACTTTTTCTTCGGGCCTCGTCTCTTTACCGAAGTTGTGCTCGATCCGGAGGGCTAAAAAAAGAACAAAGACTTAATTAATATGTGTACATACCAAAACAATGAATGCATCAATCAGCTAGTCAGCATAGGCTTAACTAATATATATACCTGGCCGGACTCGGTTCGGTCACCGGAGCCGTCATCACGGTCTCCTTCTTGCACCGGCATTGGGTCACCGGAGCCGTCCTCATGTTCTTCTTCTTGCACTGGCATTAGGTCACCGTAGCCAGCTTGTTCACCCTCTCCTTCCAGACCATCGGTGTCGTTGAGAAACAACGAGACGGCATCATTTCTTTCTGCGATTATGTCCCTCAAGAACGTTTCTTTTGCTTCGTCTAGGGCGGTGTCCATAGTTTCTACAAATATTTACAACATGGCAATTATTATTCAAACATGACAGATGGATATATTAGTGCCAAACATAGAACTAGCTACCTAATCATAGTAAGGAATCATATATATTAATTAGTGGCCTCGACCCCCCCCCCCATGTGTTGAAGCTACCGGGAGGGGGTATATATCGACAACGACGACACTACATCTATATGTCCCTCGACGACCCTCGTTCCCGATAAAAAAAGAGGAAGAAGAAGAAAAAAAAAGAGGAGAAGAAAGAATAGAGGAGAAGATCTCCTCTATTCTTTCTTCTCCTCTTTTTTTTTCTTCTTCTTCCTCTTTTTTTATCCTGTTCTTCCTCTCATGTTCGAGAGGATCGTCGAGGGGTCGGAAGGTTACCTAGTGTCAAAGGATTCAACAAAATCATGTCTTCATCATTAGGCGAAAGTAACATGTGCATGATGGTACGAAGCTCTCCAAAGTTATTTTGGAACGGAGTCCCAGATAAGATAATTCGCTTTTTGGTACAAAGTTCAGCAACACCTTCCAAATATAGTTATTTGGAAGGCCTTTGCTGAAATTCATACAAAAAGGCAAATTATCCTATCCGGGACACCATTCCAAAATAACTTTGGAGGACTTCGTCATGCCCTGGTTACTTCCGGCTAATGATGAAGCCATGGATTTCTTCAATACTTTGACACTAGGAAACCTCTCTCGACCCCTCGGCGATCCTCGACCCCTCGAACCCTCGACGACCCTGGAACCCTCGACCCCTAGACGACCCTGGAACCCTCGACCCTCAATCCCTAGACCCTATAGAACCCTCGAACCCTCGACACTGAAACCCTCGACCCTTGACCCCTTAACGACCCTCGACCCTCTACCCTAGTTCCCGACCCTCGACCCCTCGGCGATCCTCGACACCCTCGTTCCCGATAAAAATTAAGAAGAAGAAGAAGAAGAAGAAGAAGAAGAAGAAGAAGAAGAAGAAAGAGGAGAAGAAGAAAGGAATAGCTAGAGGAGAAGATCGAAGAAAAAAAAGAAGAAGAAAAAGAGGAGAAGAAGAAAGGAATAGTGGAGAGGAAGAGAAAATAGAAAAAATAGAATATTCTATTTTCTCTTCCTCTCCACTATTCCTTTCTTCTTCTCCTCTTCTTTTTCTTCTTTTTTCTTCTTCTTATTTATTTCTCCTCTTCTTTTCCTCTCCTCTTCTTCTTTCTTTCCTCTTCTTATTTTCTTCTTTCCCATCCTTCTTTTTCTAAAATTGTAACTTTTGCATATATAAAACTTTTCTAAAATTGTAACTTTCTATATAAAACTTTCCTATCGGGAGGGGGTTATATCGACCCCCCCCCCTTGTGTTGAAGAAAATGAAGACGAAATAAAAAGAGGAGAAGAAGAAAGGAATAGAGGAGAAGACCGAAGAAAAAAAAGAAAAAAAAAGAGGAGAACAAGAAAGGAATAGAGGAGAAGAAGAAAAAGTAAAAAAAAATTCTATTTTTTCTTCTTCTCCTCTATTCCTTTCTTCTTCTCCTCTTCCTTTTCTTCCTCTCCTCTTCTTCTCCTTTTTCCTCTTCTTATTTTCCTTTTTCCTCTCCTAAATATATAAAACTTTTCTAAAAATGAAAGTAACCTAAAATGTACTAAATCAGAGAACATATATAGATAATCCTTTTCTAAATATTTAAACCTAACTTTTGCATATATGAACATATATACACAGAGAACATAAAACATATATACATTTTTATAAAAAAGAAAAATACAAAATACAAACATATATATGAAAAAAAATCTGAAAAGAAGCAATATACACAATACATATACTGACATATATACATAATATACACAAAGAGGCAATATACACAAGCATATATAATATATAAAAAA
>NC_041388.1:402777647-402778496 GCF_002162155.2 Triticum dicoccoides | reverse complement strand
TTATATAGGAAAGATATTGGTCCCGGTTCGTGGCTCAACCCGGGACCAATGCCCTCCTTTAGTCCTGGTTGGTGCCACCAACCGGGACCAAAGGCCTCTTTTCAGTAGCCCAAAGGGCGGGAAGCGGCGGCCTTTGGTCGGGAAGCGGCGGCCTTTGGTCCCGGTTGGTGAGGCGAACCGGGACCAAAGGGGTCCATTGGTCCCGGTTGGTGGACGAACCGGGACCAATGCCCCCTTTGGTCCCGGTTCTTCCCACCAACCGGGACCAATGGCCTTGTGCTGCCCCGCGCCCAAAAGTTTAGTCCCACCTCGCTAGTTGAGAGGGCTCGGGAGTGGTTTATAAGCACTGTTGCGCCCACCCTCCCGAGCTCCTCTCAACTGCAGGCTTTCGGGCCTAATCTGTCACTGCAATGCCTGTGGGCCTACTGGGCCTGCTGCGGGCCTGAATCCTGGCCCATGGTAGGGTTTCTAGTCGTATTCAGGCCGTGGTGGCCCAGTAGGTGGCATTTTTTTTGTTTTTTTGTTGCTTTATTTATTTTCTTTTGTTTTTTGCTTTATTTTTTAATTCTTTATGCTTTTAGTTTTAGAAAAATTATAAACTTTTTGTTAATGCCATTAGTTTTCAAATTTGAAAATAATTTTTTAGTTTTTTTGTTTTCTTTGTTGCTTTATTTATTTTATTTTGTGATTAACTTTACTATAAAAATAGTTTTTTCCTGTTTTTTTATTTTTTTTTGCATTATTTATTTTCTTTTGTTTTTTGCTTTAATTTTTAATTTGGTTTGCTTTTAGGTTAGCAAAATTATAAACTTTCTGTTAGTGCCATTAGTTTTAGAAAAATTATAAACT
>NC_041388.1:402742320-402777083 GCF_002162155.2 Triticum dicoccoides | reverse complement strand
TTCCTGTTTTTTGATTTGTTTTTTGCATTATTTATTTTCTTTTATTTTTTGCTTTAATTTTTAATTCTGTTTGCTTTTAGGTTAGCAAAATTATAAACTTTATGTTAGTGCCATTAGTTTTAGAAAAATTATAAACTTTGTGTTAGTGCCATTAGTTTTCGAATTTGAAAACACTTTTTTAGTTTTTTTGTTTTCTTTGTTGCTTTATTTATTTTATTTTGTGATTAACTTTACTATAAAAATAGTTTTTTCCTATTTTTTTGATTTGTTTTTTGCATTATTTATTTTCTTTTGTTTTTTGCTTTAATTTTTAATTCTGTTTGCTTTTAGGTTAGCAAAATTATAAACTTTCTGTTAGTGCCATTAGTTTTAGAAAAATTATAAACTTTCTGTTAGTGCCATTAGTTTTCAAATTTGAATAGTTAAAACTTGTATTCTTTGAAAATTGTTTGAATCACAAGTTTGTGATTAACTTACTAAAAAAATGAGAATATATGCGCTTATAGAGAAAATTCAACCTAAATTCCTAGTAAATTTCTATGAATTTCAGAGAAATTCACTATGAATTTAGGTTAAACTTTTCTTTATTAGGGCATCTATTTTCACTTTGAGAGGAGCTCAACAAGGCAGAGAGGGAAGGGCTTATAAACCGGTGTGAGCCCCCTTCGGTTGGTGAGGTGGGACTAAACTCGGCCCGCAACGAGGACCAACCCTTTAGTCTCGGTTTGAAAGTTGGCATGGGCCAGGGACTAATGGTCATGGTATTACGAGGGCCGAACCATAAGACATGAAAGCATTTCAAATGAACTCTAAAAAAGTTGAAAGTTGGGATGGTATCATAATTTCACCCACATAGCATGTGCATGTACAAAACGGACAATGGTAGCATGTTCGTGTGTTACAAAGTTGCGGGAGAAAGTCTTCACTTTTTCTTCGCTTGTGTCATTTGCTTATTGCGCGGTAACCATGGATAATCTTCATTATTTATCAGGATGCTTGGGTCAGCCTTGACATTGAAGGGAGGAATTTCATGAAACTTTTCATAATCTTCAGACATGTCTGTCTTGCCGTCCACTCCCAGGATGTCGCTTTTTCCTGAAAGAACTATGTGGCGCTTTGGCTCATCGTATGATGTATTCGCTTCCTTATCTTTTCTTTTTCTCGGTTTGGTAGACATGTCCTTCACATAGATAACCTGTGCCACATCATTGGCTAGGACGAATGGTTCGTCAGTGTACCCAAGATTTTTCAGATCCACTGTTGTCATTCCGTACTGTGGGTCTACCTGTACCCCGCCGCCTAACAGATTGACCCATTTGCACTTAAACAAAGGGACCTTAAAATCAGGTCCGTAGTCAAGTTCCCATATGTCCACTATGTAACCATAATATGTATCATTTCCGCTCTCGGTTGCTGCATCAAAGCGGACACCGCTGTTTTGGTTGGTGCTCTTTTGATCTTGGACGATCGTGTAAAATGTATTTCCATTTATCTCGTATCCTTTGTAAGTCAATACAGTCAAAGATGGTCCCCTGGACAACAAGTACAACTCATCACAAACAGTTTTGTCACCTCTGAGACGTGTTTCCAACCAACTGCTAAAAGTCCTGATGTGTTCACATGTAATCCAGTCGTCGCACTGCTCCGGGTGTTTGGAGCGCAGACTGTTCTTGTGTTCATCGACATACGGGGTCACCAAGGTAGAGTTCTGTAGAACTGTGTAGTGTGCTTGAGACCAAGAATATCCGTCCCTGCATATTATTGAGTCTCTTCCAAGAGTGCCTTTTCCAGTCAGTCTCCCCTCATACCGCGATTTAGGAAGACCTATCTTGTTAAGGCCGGGAATGAAGTCAACACAAAGCCCGATAACATCCTCTGTTTGATGGCCCATGGAGATGCTTCCTTCTGGCCTAGCGCGATTACGGACATATTTCTTTAGGACTCCCATGAACCTCTCAAAGGAGAACATATTGTGTAGAAATACGGGCCCCGGGATGACAATCTCGTCGACTAGATGAACTAGGACGTGCGTCATGATATTGAAGAAGGATGGTAGGAACACCAGCTCGAAACTGACAAGACATTGCGCCACATCACTCCTTAGCCTTGGTACGATTTCTGGATCGATCACCTTCTGAGAGATTGCATTGAGGAATGCACATAGCTTCACAATGGCTAATCAGACGTTTTTCGGTAGAAGCCCCCTCAATACAACCGGAAGCAGTTGCGTCATAATCACGTGGCAGTCATGAGACTTTAGGTTCTGAAACTTTTTCTCTGGCATATTTATTATTCCCTTTATATTCAACGAGAAGCCAGTCGTGACCTTCATACTGAGCAGGCATTCAAAGAAGATTTCTTTCTCTTCTTTCGTAAGAGCGTAGCTGGCAGGACCTTTATACTGCTTCGGAGGCATGCCGTCTTTTTCGTGCAAACGTCGCAGGTCCTCCCGTGCCTCAGGTGTATCTTTTGTCTTCCCATATACGCCCAAGAAGCCTAGCAGGTTCACGCAAAGGTTCTTCGTCACGTGCATCACGTCGATTGAGGAGCGGACCTCTAGGTCTTTCCAGTAGGGTAGGTCCCAAAATATAGATTTCTTCTTCCACATGGGTGCATGTCCCTCAGCGTCATTCGGAATAGCTAGTCCACCGGGACCCTTTCCAAAGATTACGTAGTGTAAATCATTGACCATAGCAAGCACGTGATCATCGGTGCGCATGGCGGGCTTCTTCTGGTGATCTGCCTCGCCTTCGAAATGCTTGCCTTTCTTTCGACATTGATGGTTGGTCGGAAGAAATCGATGATGGCCCAGGTACACATTCTTCCTGCATTTGTCCAGGTATATACTTTCAGTGTCATCTAAATAGTGCGTGCATGCATGGTATCCTTTGTTTGTCTGTCCTGAAAGGTTACTGAGAGCGGGCCAATCGTTGATGGTCCCGAACAGCAACGCCTTAAGGTTAAATTCCTCCTGTCTATGCTCATCCCACGTACGTACACCGTTTTCATTCCACAGCTGTAAAAATTCTTCAACTAATGGCCTTAGGTACACATCAATTTCGTTGCCGGGTTGCTTAGGGCCTTGGATGAAAACTGGCATCATAATGAACTTCCGCTTCATGCACATCCAAGGAGGAAGGTTATACATACATAGAGTCACAGGTCAGGTGCTGTGATTGCTGCTCTGCTCCCCGAAAGGATTAATGCCATCCGCGCTTAAAGCAAACCATACATTCCTTGGGTCCTTTGCAAACTCATCCCAGTACTTTCTCTCGATTTTTCTCCACTGCAACCCATCAGCGGGTGCTCTCAACTTCCCATCTTTCTTTCGGTTCTCACTGTGCCATCGCATCAATTTGGCATGCTCTTCGTTTTTGAACAGACGTTTCAACCGTGGTATTATAGGAGCATACCACATCACCTTCGCAGGAACCCTCTTCCTGGGGGGCTCGCCGTCAACATCACCAGGGTCATCTCGTCTGATCTTATACTGCAATGCACCGCATACCGGGCATGCGTTCAGATCCTTGTATGCACCGCGGTAGAGGATGCAGTCATTAGGGCATGCATGTATCTTCTCCACCTCCAATCCTAAAGGGCATACGACCTTCTTTGCTGCGTATGTACTGTCGGACAATTTGTTATCCTTTGGAAGCTTCTTTTTCAATATTTTCAGTAGCTTCTCAAATCCTTTGTCAGCCACAGCATTCTCTGCCTTCCACTGCAGCAATTCTAGTACGGTACCGAGCTTTGTGTTGCCATCTTCGCAATTGGGGTATAACCCTTTTTTGTGATCCTCTAACATGTAATCGAACTTCAGCTTCTCCTTTTGACTAATGCATTGCGTCCTTGCATCGACAATGACCCGGCGGAGATCATCATCATCGGGCACATCGTCTGGTTCCTCTTGATCTTCAGCAGCTTCACCCGCTGCAGCATCATTGGGCACATCGTCTGGTTCCTCTTGATCTTCACCAGCTCCCCCTGTTGCAGCATCACCGTATTCAGGGGGCACATAGTTGTCATCGTAGTCTTCTTCTTCGCCGTCTTCCATCATAACCCCTATTTCTCCGTGCCTCGTCCAAACATTATAGTGTGGCATGAAACCCTTGTAAAGCAGGTGGGAGTGAAGGATTTTCCGGTTAGAGTAAGACCTCGTATTCCCACATTCAGTGCATGGACAACACATAAAACCATTCTGCTTGTTTGCCTCAGCCGCATCAAGAAACTCATGCACGCCCTTAATGTACTCGCGGGTGTGTCTGTCACCGTACATCCATTGTCGGTTCATCTACGTGCATTATATATAATTAAGTGTCCAAATTAATAGAAGTTCATCATCACATTAAAACCAAAGTGCATACATAATTCTCATCTAACAACATATAGCTCTCCAGAGCATCTAATTAATTAAACCATACATTGAAACTATGTAAAACATTTCAATGCGAAAACAAATGCGATCATAATCGTAACCAAGGTAACAATTGATCCAACGGCATAATGATACCAAGCCTCGGTATGAATGATATATTTTTTAATCTTTCTAATCTTCAAGCGCATTGCATCCATCTTGATCTTGTGATCATCGACGACATCCGCAACATGCAACTCCAATATCATCTTCTCCTCCTCATTTTTTTTTATTTTTTCCTTCAACAAATTGTTTTCTTCTTCAACTAAATTTAACCTCTCGACAATAGGGTCGGTTGGCATTTCCGATTCACATACATCCAAGATAAATAAAATCTATGTCACGTTGGTCGGCATAATTTTCATAAACAATAAATGAACCAATAGTTATAAAGATAATATACATACCACATCCGAATCATAGACAGGACGAGGGCCGACGGGGGCGGATACCAAAACCATCGCACTATATAAGATGCAACAATAAATGTAAGAAAATATTACAAGTATCTATCTAAACATACAAGTAAGAATATTTTTCCTTTCAGAAAGAAGATAAAAACAAGAGGCTCACCACGGTGGTGTCGGTGATGAGATCGGCGCGGGTGATCGACGGCGGTGAAGACGGGGACGGGGCGTGACGGACCGCTAAATCTAGACAAATCTCGAGGAAAATGGAGCTTGGAGGTCGAGCTTCGAGAGGAGAAAGCTTAAGTAGTGTGGCTCGGGCATTCCATCGAACACCTCATGTGCATAGGAGGTGAGCTAGAGCACCACAAAGCCCTCTCCCCCTCGGCCAGAGAAAAATAGAGCACTGGGGTGCTCTGCTCGCGAGCGAGGGGTATATATAGGCACCTCATTGGTCCCGGTTGGTGACATGAGCCGGGACTAAAGGGGAGCCTTTGGTCCCGGTTCAAGCCACCAACCGGGACCAATGGTGGTGGGCCAGGAGCGAGGCCCATTGGTCCCGGTTCATCCCACCAACCGGGACCAAAAGGTCCAGATGAACCGGGACCAATGGCCCACGTGGCCCGGCCGGCCCCCTGGGCTCACGAACCAGGACCAATGCCCACATTGGTCCCGGTTCTAGACTGAACCGGGACTAATGGGCTGACCCGGCCTGGACCAAAGCCCTGTTTTTTACTAGTGATTGAGAGAGAAGAGAGGACGAAAAAAGAACGAGGAGGAGGAATCAAGAGGGAGGAAATGCGGGATGGTGAGGGATAATTAATCTTAGTGTCAGAAAGGAGATGGCGATAATGATGATAATGAGTTCTACATATACCGACACTAGACGGGTAATAAACACCTTTCGAGGCTTAGAGATCGGATCTATCAGGGTAGCGCCCCGACTTGGTAGCGAAAGTGGTTGATGATGCAGTGGTTCTTAGTAGTGGTGATAGGCGCCAATGCAGCGATGGACGTCATTGATGGAGGAAGGAGGAAGGAGGAGAAGAGTGTGGAGGGTTAAAAAGAAAATAAAAGAAAGAGTAGGGATAGTCTCGAGGCCGAAAAGGCAATGGCGGTAATGAATCAACTAGGTCTACGTGTATTGGCACTAAACGGGCAATAAACACCTTTCCAGGCTTAGAGATCAGATCTATCGGGGAACATCGCTGGCCCGACTTGGTATCAAAAGTAGGTAGATGATGCGGTGTGTCTTGGTAGTGGTGACGGGTGACAATGCGACGATGGATGACATTGGCGGAGAAAGGAGGAGAAGAGGGATGAGAGTTACAAAATAAAAGGAAGGGTTGATCTCGAGGCCAACGGCGATGGAGACAATGGGCGAGGTCTACGTGTACCAACGCGGGTGATAAGCATATTTCTATGCTTAGGCTCTATCGTGGTCGTTGATGCCCTGACTTGGTACAGGAAGTGGACGAAGATCTGGTGGTTTTTGATAGTGGTTACGGGGTGGATTTGCGGTGATCAAATAGGAGGAGGAGAAACGAGTAGGGCGATGCATGACATTGAGAGAGGAAGAAGGAGAGGAGGAACGAGGAAAAAGGAAGGGGCAGCCTAAAAAGGGGAAGGGAGAAGAAAACCAAGGCATGCCGACAGGGTTGTGGCATTTAAAAGCAAGCGACCAAATGGTTGCATTCAGATAGATCTACTTCTCCGACAAAAATATTTGTCAAAGAAATGATTACATTCAGATACATTTATTTATTTAACAAATATTTTCTGATGGAGGGAGTAGTCCACAAGTCAAGCTGACCGTTTCTTGGATCATGGTGTCAAATATGTCCCTGTTAACGTTACTTTCCGACTTAAATACTAGTCCATATCTACTACATTTCTCACTTCATCAGCTTGCTCCTAGCAGTACTACTTGTCTTCTTCACCTGTTGTTTGTCTGTGCTTACCTTCTCCACCTTACAGGTTCCTCGTTCAGCTCTTTTGTGCGTGCCATACTGCGTCCCCCACAATAGCTGCCGACGACCTAACCTGCCTGCCTACCACCACGCGTGCGCGCGCGCAAGCACAAACCCTACAGCTCAAAGCCATGGACGCGCCGCGGCCACGGTCGCCTCCTCCTCTGTTCATGCCAACCACGCCTTCCCCACCGCCACCGCCACCGCTATCCTCCTCGCCCTCCCCCGACTTCTCCTTCTCCTTCTCCCCTTTCCCTCCATCGCCTCCACCTTCTCACGTCCCCCTCCGAGTCCTTCCGCTTCCGGCCGCCGCCGACATGTCCCGGACACCCCTCGGCCGCGTCGGCAGCGACATCAGCCACAACAACTACGCCAAAGCCAGCCACCGTCAAGCCACGAGCCACAGCAGCTGCAGCAGCGATGACAGGGACAGGGCCAAGGCCAGGGCGTCGCCTTTCTTCCCCGGCCCCGGCGGCGCGTGGAGGGCAGGCGAGGGCAGAGACGACACGGCCGGCAAGGCCGAGGAGGACAGGAAGAAGGTGAAGGGGAAGAGAGGGCCGCTGGAGGTGGGCCAGCGGGTGAAGAAGTACATGGCGTCCCTGGTGGAGCAGCTGCTCGCAACCTTCTCCCGGCACGGCGAGCGGGACCGGCGGGGCCAGCGGCGGAGGCCGCACACGTTCTCGGTGAGCGGGCCGGGCGCCGCCGCGACGATGGAGCGGGAGCGGTGGAGGCAGCGGCGCGGGCATCTGTCGTCGGCGCCGGCGTCGCTGCGCGCGTCTCCGGTGAACAGCGGCCACCTGTCGGTGGGCGGGTCGCTGGTGAAGGTGTCGACGTCGTCGGAGGAGAGCACGATGGAGGAGCTGCAGAGCGCCATCCAGGCCGCCATCGCGCACTGCAAGAACTCCATCGCCGTGGCCAAGCAGTAGTACTAGTACGTAGACTAGACTGCCGGAGCCGGCCGGGGCACAGGCAGGCTAGTGTAAATGGTAGGGTAGCGGCATGGTGTGCGTCGTTGCACTCTCCCGGCGATCGCCATGCGTGCGTACTGCTTCCGATCGAATCAGAAGTTCTCGGTGGACACAGGTCGCGAATGTGAACTTCACTCTGTTCCATATAGTACTTCCATCTCAGATTTTCTTGCTTGCGACTGCAAAGATGTAAACAATATTACTATGGAAAATAGCCAAAATAGGTAGTGAGCATTTTTTTGCGAGTAAAATAGATACTGATCATGTACTACTGTGTCCTTGCAAGATTTTTCTCACTAATACTCCCGTGGAAGCTTATTGCTCCTACTTGTGTATGTGATATAATTGACCGAAACAAATAAATCTTCTTGTCATTTGGAGATTGGAGTGGCCGGTAAATCAACACCGGCTGAGGTTATCTTTCCGTCGGTTTTCATTGACCGGTTGAATATTTGATGATGCTGACCGTTTCTAGATCCTGATAGCCTGGTAGTAACTCAATTCATAATATATATTTTTTCCTTTTGGGGGGTAAAATAACTCACATGTTAAACTTTACCCGCAACTCATTCGATCTAACCATGCCACCACCGGCAGCCACATACACATCACCAGCCACGATACAAAGTCAGTACAAACTGTCTACATGAGAATGCAAGTGCACGAGTGGAGACAAGCTCACTAGTGGGTGTACCACGTACCGTCGTACGCCCATCCAGCTTTCGTTGGTACTCTGTCCTTTCCTTTTAAGCCGATCCGATGTCTTTCTCTGGGCACGACCGCAAGGGCAGGAGTGGCCTTGTGCGTTCCATTAACTTAGATTTAACTAGATGATACGTCTCGCGTTGCTGCGAAAACTGTTGACAAATAATTTGATGTTTAATATCATGAGAAAGTTATGAAACATAGTATAAGTTGATGATAAAGAATTTTGTTTGAAAGAGGTATTGTTTAGAGTATCTCCAGCCGCGTCCCCAACAAGGCCTCCTAGGTGACATTTCGGTCGCCGGCGTTAAAAAATCGGCCCAGTCACGCCTTCAAGGGCTCAATTTTCGCCGGCTCGGGCCGAAATTGGCGTCGGCGGACCCAACCCGAACCCGGTGTGCTGGGGGGCGCTCGGGGGCGCCGGGCGAATCGTTTTTGGCGCGAAAGAGCCGCGGGCCCTCCTTACCAGCGACTCGTCTCGCTTCTCGCCGCTTCGTCGTCCTCATCGCCTTGTTTCCCGCCGCGAATCAATGCCAAAGCTGCCGCGCGCTGCCGCGCCGATCAGCCTCCGCCATTGATGCCTCACGGGCGGCGCAATGAACACGAGACGACGCGCGTCCCCTCGCATGCCACACGTAATGCGCCGGCCACGTGTACGCGCGACGCCTCCGCCTATATAAAGCCGACCCCAGCGCGCCGGTGGCACGCACAGAGTCTCCACCGCCGATGAGCCCTTTCTCCCCCATTCCTCACTCTCCTCTCGCCGTCTCCAGTTCAAAGAATGGTCGAACGCTTCCCAGGCGACGGCGCGGCGGCGAACGGCTTCGGCCGCCGCCACCTTCACGAGCACGAAGCTCGGCTCCTCTTCGAGGCCGAGTACCCGGTCCCGCCGGACATGCGGGTGCCCGGGGCCTGGAGAATCAGCGCCGGCGGGGTCCCGGTGCCACCACCGCCCACCGGGGCGGCACAGCGTGCGGAGATCACGCGTATCCGCGCCTCCCTGCCGCGGGCGCCGAGGGAGGGGCCACGCTCCGTCCCCGACAGCCCGATCTGGGAGCCATACTTCCGGCAGCGCCACGCCGAGCAGTTCGAGGCCACCAACAGCGTCGTACCCTCCGGCAGGTTCAACTCCACGGGGCGCCGCCGATGGTGGGGCGTGCCCGGACGCACGCTGGAGGCCGTCCTTGAGTACATCGAGGGCGGCAACACGCCGAGGCTGGAGTACCCCGACCCCCCGTCCTTCTCTCGCCGCCGTGGGAGCTCGTGGACGTCGAGGCGCATGGACCCCGGGCCATCCTCCTCCTGGTCCGGTCGGTCGACCGGCTCCCCCTGCCTCCGCCCCGTCAAGCCGGAGCCCCAGGACACGCCTGTCAGCCGGCGCACCCGCAGCTCCGGCGTCCGCATCGGGGACTCCACCCCCGCCTCTGGCCGCCTCGTCCTCGTCGCGCCCAAGCCGGAGCCCGGTCTACCCCCGGAGTACGAGGAGATAGCCCAGCGCGGTCTCTCCGACGACGATGCCTGATACGTCTCCAACGTATCTATAATTTTTTATTATTTCATGCTATTATATTATCTGTTTTCGATGTTTATGGGCTTTATTATACACTTTTATATTATTTTTGGGATTAACCTATTAACTCAGAGCACAGTGCCAGTTTCTGGTTTTTTTCCTTGTTTTAGAGTATCGCAGAAAAGGAAAATCAAACGGAGTCCAATTGACCTGAAACTTTGATAACCCACAAGTACAGGGGATCGCAACAGTTTTCGATAAGTAAGAGTGTCGAACACAAAGAGGAGCTAAAGGTAGAACAAATATTCCCTCAAGTTCTATCGACCACCGATACAACTCTACGCTTGACGTTCGCTTTACCTAGAACAAGTATGAAACTAGAAGTACTTTGTAGGTGTTGTTGGATAGGTTTGCAAGATAATAAAGAGTACGTAAATAAAAAGTAGGGGTTGTTTAGATAAAGGAACAATAAAGTAAATATAGCGAGTGTGAAAAAGTGGTGGTAGGAGTTGCGAAATTGCCCCTAAGCAATTGACTACTTTACTAGACCGATAGCAAGTATTATGTGGGAGAGGCCACTGCTAGCATGTCATCCCTGACTTGGAATTCTATGCACTTATGATTGGAACTATTAGCAAGCATCCGTAACTACTAATGTTCATTAAGGTAAAATCCAACCATAGCATTAAGATATATTGATCCCCCTTCAATCCCGTATGCATCAATTTCTATGATAGGTTGAAGCTTCTGTCACTCTTGCCCTCTAATACATAGTCCTATCAACATACAACTAATCCTATGGTGTGATCCACGCGCGCAATCATATGATGGGCACCAAAAGACAGCAACATAACCACAAGCAAATTAAATCAATCATAGCAATTCATCAACCACCGATAGGACAACAAAAATCTACTCAGACATCATAGGATGGCAACACATCATTGGATAATAATATGAAGCATAAATCACCATGTTCAAGTAGAGGGTACAACGGGTTGCGGGAGAGTGGACCGCTGTAGATAGAGGGGGGAAGGTGATGGAGATGTTGGTGAAGATGGTGGAGGTGTTGGTGTAGATCGCGGTGATGATGATGGCCCCCGGTGGCACTCCGGTGCCACCGGAAGCGAGGGGGAGAGAGCCCCCCTCCTTCTTCTTCTTCCTTGACCTCCTCCCTTGATGGGAGAAGGGTTTCCCCTCTGGTCCATGGCCTCCATGGCACGGGAGGGGCGAGAGCCCCTCCGAGATTGGATCTGTCTCTCTGTCTCTCTCTGTTTCTGTGTTCTCAGATTCTTCCCTTTCACCGTTTTTTATATTTCCGGAGATCCGTAACTCCGATTGGGCTGAAATTTTGACATGATCTCTATCCGGAAATTAGCTTTCTTGCGGTGAAAGAAGGGCATCAACTGCCTTACGGGGTGGCCACGAGGGTCAGGGGCATGCATGCCGCCCCAGGGCGCGCCCCCCTACCTTGTGGGCCCCTCGAGCATCGTCTCGCGTGGATTATTCTTCCCAAAAATCATATATATTCCAAAAAAATCTCCGTCAGTTTTTATTCCGTTTGGACTCCGTTTGATATGGATATTCTGCGAAACAAAAAACATGCAACAAACAGGAACTGGCACTGGGCACTGGATCAATATGTTAGTCCCAAAAATAGTATAAAAAGTTGCCAAAAGTATATGAAAGTTGAATAATATTGGCATGGAACAATAAAAAATTATAGATACGACGGAGACGTATCAGCATCCCCAAGCTCAATTCCTGCTCGTCCTCGAGTAGGTGAATGATAAAAACATAATTTTTGATGTGGAATGCTACCTAGCATAATCTTGATCACATATCTAATCATGGCATGAATATTAAGACACGAGTGATTCAAAGCAATAGTCTATCATTTGACAAAAAAACAATAATACTTCAAGCCTACTAATAAAGCAATCATGTCTTTTCAAAATAACAAGGCCAAAGAAAGTTATCCCTACAAAATTATATAGTCTGGCTATGCTCCATCTTCACCACACAAAATATTCACATCATGCACAACCCCGATGACAAGCCAAGCAATTGTTTCATACTTTTTACGTTCTCAAACCTTTTCAACTTTCATGCAATACATGAGCGTGAGCCATGGACATAGCACTATAGGTGGAATAGAATATGATGGTGGGGAAGACAAAAAGGAGAAGATAGTCTCACATCAACTAGGCGTATCAACGGGCTATGGAGATGCCCATCAATAGATATCAATGTGAGTGAGTAGGGATTGTCATGCAATGGATGCACTAGAGCTATAAGTGTATGAAAGCTCTAACTGAAACTAAGTGGGTGTGCATCCATCTTGCTTGCTCATGAAAACCTCGGGCATTTGAGGAAGCCCATCATTGAAATATACAAGCCAAGTTCTATAATGAAAATTCCCACTAGTATATGAAAGTGATAACTCAAGAGACTCTCTATATGAAGAACATGGTGCTACTTTGAAGCACAAGTGTGGTAAAAGGATAGTAACATTGCCCCTTCTCTCTTTTTCTCTCATTTTTTCTTTTTTTTCTTTTTTTGTAGGCTTCTTTGGCCTCTCTCTTTTTTGTGGGGCTTCTTTGGACACTTTTATTTTGATAACCTCACATGGGACAATGTTCTAATAATGATGATCATCACACTTTTATTTACTTACAACTCAATATTACAACTGGATATCTAGAACAAGGATATGACTCTATATGAATGACTCCGGCGGTGTACCAGGATGTGCAATGATCTAGCGTAGCAATGACATCAAAAAACAGACAAGCCATGAAAACATCATGCTAGCTATCTTACGATCATGCAAAGCAATATGACAATGAATGCTCAAGTCATGTATATGATGATGATGAAAGTTGCATGGCAATATATCTCGGAATGGCTATGTAAATGCCATGATAGGTAGGTATGGTGGCTGTTTTGAGGAAGGTATATGGTAGGTTTATGGTACCAGCGAAAGTTGCGCAGTACTAGAGAGGCTAGCAATGGTGGAGGGGTGAGAGTGCGTATAATCCATGGACTCAACATTAGTCATAAAGAACTCACATACTTATTGCAAAAATCTATTAGTCATCGAAACAAAGTACTACGCGCATGATCCCAGGGGATAGATTGGTAGGAAAAGACCATCGCTCGTCCCCGGCCGCCACTCATAAGGAAGACAATCAATAAATACCTCATGCTCCAACTTCGTTACATAATGGTTCACCATACGTGTATGCTACGGGAATCACAAACCTCAACACAAGTATTTCTACTAATCTACAACTACCCACTAGCATGACTCTAATATCACCATCTTTATACTGCAAAACTATTGCAAGGAATCAAACATATCATATTCAGTGATCTACAAGTTTTATGTAGGATTTTATGACTAACCATGTGAATGACCAGTTCCTGTCATCTGTCTAAATAGATATAAGTGAAGCAAGAGAGTTTAATTCTTTCTACAAAAGATATGCCCACGCTGTAACAAATATAAGTGAAGCAAAAGAGCATTCCACAAATGGCGGTTGTATATGTTGGATATATGCCCTAGAGGCAATAATAAAAGGATTATTATTATATTTCCTTGTTCATGATAATTGTCTTTTATTCATGCTATAATTGTGTTATCCGGAAATCGTAATACATGTGTGAATACATAGACACCAACATGTCCCTAGTAAGCCTCTAGTTGACTAGCTCGTTGATCAATAGATAGTCATGGTTTCCTGACTATGGACATTGGATGTCATTGATAACAAGATCACATCATTAGGAGAATAATGTGATGGACAAGACCCAATCCTAAACATAGCACAAGATCGTATAGTTCGTTTGCTAGAGTTTTTCCAATGTCAAGTATCTTTTCCTTAGACCATGAGATCGTGTAACTCCCGGATACCGTAGGAGTGCTTTGGGTGTACCAAACGTCACAACGTAACTGGGTGACTATAAAGGTATACTACGGGTATCTCCGAAAGTGTCTGTTGGGTTGACACGGATCAAGACTGGGATTTATCACTCCGTATGACGGAGAGGTATCTCTGGGCCCACTGGGTAATGCATCATCATAATGAGCTCAAAGTGACCAAGTGTCTGGTCACGGGATCATGCATTACGGTACGAGTAAAGTGACTTGCCAGTAACGAGATTGAACGAGGTATTGGGATACCGACGATCGAATCTCGGGGAAGTAACGTACCGATTGACAAAGGGAATTGTATACGGGGTTGCTTGAATCCTCGACATCGTGGTTCATCCGATGAGATCATCGAGGAGCATGTGGGAGCCAACATGGGTATCCAGATCCCGCTGTTGGTTATTGACCGGAGAGCCGTCTCGGTCATGTCTACATGTCTCCCGAACCCGTAGGGTCTACACACTTAAGGTTCGGTGACACTAGGGTTGTAGAGATATGAATATGCAGTAACCCGAAAGTTGTTCGGAGTCCCGGATGAGATCCCGGACGTCACGAGGAGTTCCAGAATGGTCCGGAGGTGAAGAATTATATATAGGAAGTGCAGTTTCGGCCATCGGGAGAGTTTCGGGGGTAACCGGTATTGTACCGGGACCACCGGAAGGGTCCCGGGGGTCCATCGGGTGGGGCCACCCATCCCGGAGGGCCCCATGGGCTGAAGTGGGGAGGAGAACCAGCCCATAGTGGGCTGGTACGCCCCCTTTGGCCCACCCCATGCGCCTAGGGTTGGGAACCCTAGGGTGGGGGGGCGCCCCACCTGGCTTGGGGGGCACTCCACCCCTTGGCCGCCGCCCCCCTAGGAGATCCCATCTCCTAGGGCCGGCGCCCCCCCTAGGGGAGCCTATATAAAGGGGGAGGGAGGGGCAGCCGCACCCTTGACTCTTGGCGCCTCCCTCTCCCCTGCTACACATCTCCCTCTCCCAGAAGAACGACGAAGCCCTGCTGCGATGACTGCTGCATCCACCACCACGCCGTCGTGCTGCTGGATCTTCATCAACCTCTCCTTCGCCCTTGCTGGATCAAGAAGGAGGAGACGTCACGCTGACCGAACATGTGTTGAACACGGAGGTGCCATCCGTTCGGCGCTAGGATCTCCGGTGATTTGGATCACGTCGAGTACGACTTCCTCATCCCCGTTCTTTGAACGCTTCCGCACATGATCTACAAAGGTATGTAGATGCAATCCGATCACTCGTTGCTAGATGAACTCATAGATGGATCTTGGTGAAACCGTAGGAAATTTTTTGTTTTCTGCAACGTTCCCCAACAGTATATGTAAAGAGAAACAGGCAATCCAAACTTCAAATGATATAAGTGCAACACATGAAGCATTCTATAAAGCCATACTCAAAAGATATAAGTGAAGTGCATAGAGCATTCTATAAATCAACCAAGGACTATCTCATACCGGCATGGTGCATAAAAGAAAAATGAAAACTAAATGCAAAAGACGCTCCAAGATTGCACATATCGCATGAACGAAATGAATCCGAAAACATACCGATACTTGTTGAAGAAAGAGGGGATGCCTTCCGGGGCATCCCCAAGCTTAAGCTCTTGCCTCTCTTCCTTCTTCTCACATCGAGACCTTCTCGACCATCGAACACTTCATCCACACAAAACTTCAACAGAAAACTCGGTAAGATCCGTTAGTATAATAAAGCAAATCACTACTCTAAGTACTGTTCCAAACCAATTCATATTTTGTTTTTGCATTGTGTCTACTGTAAGATAACTTTTTCATGGCTTAATCCACTAATATAAATTGATAGTTTCATCAAAATAAGCAAACTATGCATCAAAAACAGAATCTGTCTAAAACAGAACAATCAGTAATAATCTGAACATTGACCATACTTCTGATACTTGAAAAATTCTACCAAAATTAGAAAAAATAAAAATTTTGTATAGGAAGACAGTGCAAGAAGAATCAGAACCATTTGACTCTCCAGCTAAAAATGTAAAATCGCGCACTACAGCCAAAGTTTCTGTCCTGCACCGTACAAACATCAAGCAAATGTAAACATCCTAAAGGCAAACCTTGGCACATTATTTTTATAATACAATGGAATTGTACAAGGGGATAATTATTTTTATTGAAAAGTTTCTGTAATCAAGATTCACAAAGTTTCCGTGATCATGAACAAAGTTCAAGGCTAGCTCCCACTTCAACAATGCTTGTCTTTCTCACTTTCGCTTTCCTTTTTAAAAAAGTTTTGGGTTCCCCTCTTTATTTTTGTTGTTTTTAAACTATATAAAAGCACTCAATAGAAATAAATGACTCTCTAAAACTTCTGGGTTGTCTCCCTGGCAGCGCTTTCTTTAAAGCCATTAAGCTAGGCATATAGTGTTCAAGTAATGGATCCACCCGGATCCCAAGGTATATCAAAGCCAATTTTAATTAACAATGATTTGTAATTTAGTGGTGAGCACAAGGTAACATATATCATGTAATAACGAAGTCTAAATCTCTTACTATGCATCGGCATGTCATAAAAGAACAATTCATGCACACATAGTAAAGGCCAATGCATAGTATAAACAATATCTTGCAATTTTATCATATTGGAAAGATAGAGAGGTGGAGATATAGTTCCTCTCTCATAATAATTGCAGTAACCCGAAAGTTGTTCGGAGTCCCGGATGAGATCCCGGACATCACGAGGAGTTCCGGAATGGTCCGGAGGTGAAGAATTATATATAGGAAGTGCAGTTTCGGCCATCGGAAGAGTTTCGGGGGTCACCGGTATTGTACCGGGACCACCGGAAGGGTCCCCGGGGTCCACCGGGTGGGGCCACCCATCCCGGAGGGCCCCATGGGCTGAATTGGGGAGGGGAACCAGCCCATAGTGGGCTGGTACGCCCCCTTTGGCCCACCCCATGCGCCTAGGGTTGGGAACCCTAGGGTGGGGGGCGCCCCACCTAGCTTGGGGGGCACTCCACCCCTTGGCCGCCGCCCCCCCTAGGAGATCCCATCTCCTAGGGCCGGCGCCCCCCCTAGGGGAGCCTATATAAAGGGGGGAGGGAGGGGCAGCCGCACCCTTGACTCTTGGCGCCTCCCTCTCCCCTGCTACACCTCTCCCTCTCGCAGAAGAACGGCGAAGCCCTGCTGCGGTGACTGCTGCATCCACCACCACGCCGTCGTGCTGCTGGATCTTCATCAACCTCTCCTTCCCCCTTGCTGGATCAAGAAGGAGGAGACGTCACGCTGATCGTACGTGTGTTGAACATGGAGGTGCCGTCCGTTTGGCGCTAGGATCTCCGGTGATTTGGATCACGTCGAGTACGACTTCCTCATCCCCGTTCTTTGAACGCTTCCGCGCGTGATCTACAAAGGTATGTAGATGCAATCCGATCACTCGTTGCTAGATGAACTCATAGATGGATCTTGGTGAAACCGTAGGAAAATTTTTGTTTTCTGCAACGTTCTCCAACAGTGGCATCATGAGCTAGGTCTATGCGTAGTTCTCTTTGCACGAGTAGAACACAATTTGTTGTGGGCGTAGATGTTGTCAACTTTCTTGCCGCTACTAGTCTTATTTTGCTTCAGCAGTGTTGTGGGATGAAGTGGCCCGGACCAACCTTACACGTACGCTTACGTGAGACCGGTTCCACCAACTGACATGCAGTAGTTGCATAAGGTGGCTGGCGGGTGTCTGTCTCTCCCACTTTAGTTGGAGCGGATTCGATGAAAAGGGTCCTTATGAAGGGTAAATAGAAGTTGACAAATCACGTTGTGGCTTTCACGTAGGTAAGAAAACGTTCTTGGTAGAACCCTATTGCAGCCACGTAAAACTTGCAACAACAATTAGAGGACGTCTAACTTGTTTTTGCAGCAAGTGTTTTGTGATGTGATATGGCCAAAGTTGTGATGAATGATGAATGATATATATGTGATGTATGAGATGTTCATGCTATTGTAATAGGAATCACGACTTGCATGTCGATGAGTATGACAACCGGCAGGAGCCATAGGAGTTGTCTTTATTTTTTGTATGACCTGCGTGTCATTGAGAAACGCCATGTAAATTACTTTACTTTATTGCTAAACGTGTTAGCCATAGTAGTAGAAGTAATAGTTGGCGAGCAACTTCATGGAGACACGATGATGGAGATCATGGTGTCATGCCGGTGACAAGATGATCATGGAGCCCCAAGATGGAGATCAAAGGAGCTATGTGATATTGGCCATATCATGTCACTATTATTATTTGATTGCATGTGATGTTTATCATGTTTTTGCATCTTGTTTACTTAGAACGACGGTAGTAAATAAGATGATCCCTCATAATAATTTCAAGAAAGCGTTCCCCCTAACTGTGCACCATTGCGACAGTTCGTTGTTTCGAAGCACCACATGATGATCGGGTGTGATAGATTCCAACATTCACATACAACGGGTATAAGACAGATTTACACATGCAAACACTTAGGTTGACTTGACGAGCCTAGCATGTACAGACATGGCCTCGGAACACAGAAGACCGAAAGGTCGAGCATGAGTCGTATAGAAGATACGATCAACATGACGATGTTCACCGATGTTGACTAGTCCGTCTCACGTGATGATTGGACACGGCCTAGTTAACTCGGATCATGTTATACTTAGATGACTGGAGGGATGTCTATCTAAGTGGGAGTTCATTGAATAATTTGATTAGATGAACTTAATTATCATGAACTTAGTCTAAAATCTTTACAACATGTATTGTAGATCAAATGGCCAACATTGTCCTCAACTTCAACGCGTTCCTAGAGAAAACCAAGCTGAAAGACGATGGCGGCAATTATACGGACTGGGTCCGGAACCTGAGGATCATCCTCATAGTTGCCAAGAAAGATTATGTCCTACAAGCACCGCTAGGTGAAGCACCCGCTCTCCCTGCAGAATAAGACGTTATGAACGCTTGGCAGACACGTACTGATGATTACTCCCTCGTTCAGTGCGGCATGCTTTACAGCTTAGAACCAGTGCTCCAAAAGCGTTTTGAGAGACACAGAGCATATGAGATGTTCGAAGAGCTGAAAATGGTTTTTCAAGCTCATGCCCGGGTCGAGAGATATGAAGTCTCCGACAAGTTCTTCAGCTGTAAGATGGAGGAAAATAGTTCTGTCAGTGAGCACATACTCACTATGTCAGGGTTACATAACCTTTTGACTCAGCTGGGAGTTAATCTCCCGGATGACGCGGTCATTGACAGAATCCTTCAGTCGCTTCCACCGAGCTACAAGAGCTTTGTGATGAACTTCAATATGCAGGGGATGAAAAATATCATTCCTGAAGTATTTGCAATGCTGAAATCAGCAGAGGTAGAAGTCAAAAAGGAACATCAAGTGTTGATGGTGAATAAAACCACTAAGTTCAAGAAGGGCAAGGGTAAGAAGAACTTCAAGAAGGACGGCAAGGGAGTTGCCGCGCCCGGTAAGTAAGTTGCCGGGAAGAAGCCAAAGAATGGACCCAAGCCCGAGACTGAGTGTTTTTATTGCAAGGGAAGTGGTCACTGGAAGCGGAACTGCCCCAAATACTTAGCGGACAAGAAGGCCGGCAACACGAAAGGTATATGTGATATACATGTAACTGATGTGTACCTTACCAGTACTCGTAGTAGCTCCTGGGTATTTGATACCGGTGCAGTTGCTCACATTTGTAACTCAAAGCAGGAGCTGCGGAATAAGCGGAGACTGGCGAAGGACGAGGTGACGATGCGCGTCAGGAATGGTTCGAAGGTCGATGTGATCGCCATCGGCACGCTACCTCTACATTTACCTACGGGATTAGTTTTGAACCTCAATAATTGTTATTTAGTGCCAAGTTTGAGCATGAACGTTGTATTAGGATCTCGTCTAATACGAGATGGCTACTCATTTAAATCCGAGAATAATGGTTGTTCTATTTATATGAGAGATATGTTTTATGGTCATGCTCCGATGGTGAATGGTTTATTCTTAATGAATCTCGAGCGTAATGCTACACATATTCATAGTGTGAGTACCAAAAGATGTAAGGTTGATAATGATAGTCTCACATACTTGTGGCACTGCCGCCTTGGTCACATAGGTGTCAAACGCATGAAGAAGCTCCATGCAGATGGACTTTTAGAGTCTCTTGATTACGAATCATTTGACACATGCGAACCATGCCTCATGGGTAAAATGACCAAGACTCCATTCTCAGGAACAATGGAGCGAGCAACCAACTTATTGGAAATCATACATACTGATGTGTGCGGTCCAATGAGTGTTGAGGCTTGCGGTGGTTATCGTTATGTTCTCACCCTCACTGATGACTTGAGTAGATATGGGTATGTCTACTTAATGAAGCACAAGTCTGAGACCTTTGAAAGGTTCAAGGAATTTCAGAGTGAGGTTGAGAATCAACGTGACAGGAAAATCAAGTTCCTGCGATCAGATCGTGGAGGAGAATACTTGAGTCACGAATTTGGCACACACTTAAGAAAATGTGGAATAGTTTCACAACTCACGCCGCCTGGAACACCTCAGCGTAATGGTGTGTCCGAACATCGTAATCGCACTCTATTAGATATGGTGCGATCTATGATGTCTCTTACCGATTTACCGCTATCATTTTGAGGCTATGCTTTATAGACTGCCGCATTCACTTTAAATAGGGCTCCATCGAAATCCGTTGAGACAACACCGTATGAATTATGGTTTGGGAAGAAACCTAAGCTTTCGTTTCTAAAAGTTTGGGGATGCGATGCTTATGTCAAGAAACTTCAACCTGAAAAGCTTGAACCCAAGTCGGAAAAATGCGTCTTCATAGGATACCCTAAAGAAACTATTGGGTATACCTTCTACCTCAGATCCGAAGGCAAGATCTTTGTTGCCAAGAATGGATCCTTTCTAGAGAAAGAGTTTCTCTCGAAAGAAGTAAGTGGGAGGAAAGTAGAACTTGATGAAGTATTACCTCTTGAACCGGAAAGTGGTGCAACTCAAGAAAATGTTCCTGAGGTGCCTGCACCGACTAGAGAGGAAGTTAATGATGATGATCATGAAACTTCAGATCAAGTTGCTACTGAACTTCATAGGTCCACAAGGACATGTTCCACACCAGAGTGGTACGGCAACCCTGTCTTGGAAATCATGTTGTTAGACAACGGTGAACCTTCGAACTATGAAGAAGCGATGGCGGGCCCAGATTCCAACAAATGGCTTGAAGCCATGCAATCCGAGATAGGATCCATGTATGAAAACAAAGTATGGACTTTGACAGACTTGCCCGATGATCGGCGAGCGATAGAAAACAAATGGATCTTTAAGAAGAAGACGGACGCAGATGGTAATGTTACCATCTATAAAGCTCGACTTGTCGCTAAGGGTTATCGGCAAGTTCAAGGGGTTGACTACGATGAGACTTTCTCTCCCGTAGCGAAGCTGAAGTCCGTCCGAATTATGTTAGCAATTGTCGCATACTATGATTATGAGATATGGCAAATGGACGTCAAAACGACATTCCTTAATGGTTTCCTTAAGGAAGAATTGTATATGATGCAGCCGGAAGGTTTTGTCGACCCTAAGAATGCTAACAAGGTATGCAAGCTCCAGCGATCCATTTATGGGCTGGTGCAAGCATCTCGGAGTTGGAATATTCACTTTGATGAGATGATCAAAGCGTTTGGGCTTATGCAGACTTATGGAGAAGCCTGCGTTTACAAGAAAGTGAGTGGGAGCTCTGTAGCATTTCTCATATTATATGTAGATGACATACTTTTGATGGGAAATGATATAGAACTTTTGGACAGCATTAAGGCCTACTTGAATAAGAGTTTTTCAATGAAGGACCTTGGAGAAGTTGCTTATATATTAGGCATCAAGATCTATAGAGATAGATCAAGACGCCTCATAGGTCTTTCACAAAGCACATACCTTGATAAGATATTGAAGAAGTTCAATATGGATCAGTCTAAGAAGGGGTTCTTGCCTGTGTTGCAAGGTGTGAAATTGAGCTCAGCTCAATGTCCGACCACGGCAGAAGATATAGAGGAGATGAGCGTCATCCCCTATGCCTCAACCATAGGGTCTATTATGTATGCCATGCTGTGTACCAGACCTGATGTAAACCTTGCCGTAAGTTTGGTAGGTAGGTACCAAAGTAATCCCGGCAAGGAACACTGGACAGCGGTCAAGAATATCCTGAAGTACCTGAAAAGGACTAAGGACATGTTTCTCGTTTATGGAGGTGACAAAGAGCTCGTCGTAAAGGGTTACGTCGATGCTAGCTTCGACACAGATCTGGATGACTCTAAGTCACAAACCGGATACGTGTATATGTCGAATGGTGGAGCAGTAAGCTGGTGCAGCTGCAAGCAGAGCGTCGTGGCGGGATCTACATGTGAAGCGGAGTACATGGCGGCCTCGGAGGCAGCACATGAAGCAATTTGGGTGAAGGAGTTCATCACTGACCTAGGAGTCATACCCAATGCGTCGGGGCCGATCAAACTCTTCTGTGACAACACTGGAGCTATTGCACTTGCCAAGGAGCCCAGGTTTCACAAGAAGACCAGGCACATCAAGCGTCGCTTCAACTCCATTCGTGAAAATGTTCAAGATGGAGACATATATATTTGTAAAGTACATACGGACCTAAATGTCGCAGATCCGTTGACTAAACCTCTCCCTAGGGAAAAACATGATCAACACCAGAACTCTATGGGTGTTCGATTCATCACAATGTAACTAGATTATTGACTCTAGTGCAAGTGGGAGACTGTTGGAAATATGCCCTAGAGGCAATAATAAAAGGATTATTATTATATTTCCTTGTTCATGATAATTGTCTTTTATTCATGCTATAATTGTGTTATCCGGAAATCGTAATACATGTGTGAATACATAGACACCAACATGTCCCTAGTAAGCCTCTAGTTGACTAGCTCGTTGATCAATAGATAGTCATGGTTTCCTGACTATGGACATTGGATGTCATTGATAACGAGATCACATCATTAGGAGAATGATGTGATGGACAAGACCCAATCCTAAACATAGCACAAGATCGTATAGTTCGTTTGCTAGAGTTTTTCCAATGTCAAGTATCTTTTCCTTAGACCATGAGATCGTGTAACTCCCGGATACTGTAGGAGTGCTTTGGGTGTACCAAACGTCACAACGTAACTGGGTGACTATAAAGGTATACTACGGGTATCTCCAAAAATGTCTGTTGGGTTGACACGGATCAAGACTGGGATTTATCACTCCGTATGACGGAGAGGTATCTCTGGGCCCACTCGGTAATGCATCATCATAATGAGCTCAAAGTGACCAAGTGTCTGGTCACGGGATCATGCATTACGGTACGAGTAAAGTGACTTGCCGGTAACGAGATTGAACGAGGTATTGGGATACCGACGATTGAATCTCGGGGAAGTAACGTACCGATTGACAAAGGGAATTGTATACGGGGTTGCTTGAATCCTCGACATCGTGGTTCATTCGATGAGATCATCGAGGAGCATGTGGGAGCCAACACGGGTATCCAGATCCCGCTGTTGGTTATTGACCGGAGAGCCGTCTCGGTCATGTCTACATGTCTCCCGAACCCGTAGGGACTACACACTTAAGGTTCGGTGACGCTAGGGTTGTAGAGATATGAATATGCAGTAACCCAAAAGTTGTTCGGAGTCCCGGATGAGATCCCGGACGTCATGAGGAGTTCTGGAATGGTCCGGAGGTGAAGAATTATATATAGGAAGTGCAGTTTCGGCCATCGGGAGAGTTTCAGGGGTAACCGGTATTGTACCGGGACCACCGGAAGGGTCCCGGGGGTCCACCGGGTGGGGCCACCCATCCCGGAGGGCCCCATGGGCTGAAGTGGGGAGGGGAACTAGCCCATAATGGGCTGGTACGCCCCCTTTGGCCCACCCCATGCGCCTAGGGTTGGGAACCCTAGGGTGGGGGGGCGCCCCACCTGGCTTGGGGGGCCCTCCACCCCTTGGCCGCCGCCCCCCTAGGAGATCCCATCTCCTAGGGCCGGCGCCCCCCTAGGGGAGCCTATATAAAGGGGGGAGGGAGGGGCAGCTGCACCCTTGCCTCTTGGCGCCTCCCTCTCCCCTGCTACACCTCTCCCTCTCGCAGAAGAACGACGAAGCCCTGCTGCGGTGACTGCTGCATCCACCACCACGCCGTCGTGCTGCTGGATCTTCATCAACCTCTCCTTCCCCCTTGCTGGATCAAGAAGGAGGAGACGTCACGCTGACCGTACATGTGTTGAACCCGGAGGTGTCGTCCGTTCGGCGCTAGGATCTCCGGTGATTTGGATCACGTCGAGTACGACTTCCTCATCCCCGTTCTTTGAATGCTTCCGCGCGTGATCTACAAAGGTATGTAGATGCAATCCGATCACTCGTTGCTAGATGAACTCATAGATGGATCTTGGTGAAACCGTAGGAAATTTTTTGTTTTCTGCAACGTTCCCCAACAGTATATGTAAAGAGAAACAGGCAATCCAAACTTCAAATGATATAAGTGCAACACATGAAGCATTCTATAAAGCCATACTCAAAAGATATAAGTGAAGTGCATAGAGCATTCTATAAATCAACCAAGGACTATCTCATACCAGCATGGTGCATAAAAGAAAAATGAAAACTAAATGCAAAAGACGCTCCAAGATTGCACATATCGCATGAACGAAATGAATCCGAAAACATACCGATACTTGTTGAAGAAAGAGGGGATGCCTTCCGGGGCATCCCCAAGCTTAAGCTCTTGCCTCTCTTCCTTCTTCTCACATCGAGACCTTCTCGATCATCGAACACTTCATCCACAAAAAACTTCAACAGAAAACTCGGTAAGATCCGTTAGTATAATAAAGCAAATCACTACTCTAAGTACTGTTGAAAACCAATTCATATTTTGTTTTTGCATTGCGTCTACTATAAGATAACTTTTTCATGGCTTAATCCACTAATATAAATTGATAGTTTCATCAAAATAAGCAAACTATGCATCAAAAACAGAATCTGTCTAAAACAGAACAGTCTGTAATCATCTGAACATTGACCATACTTCTGATACTTGAAAAATTCTACCAAAATTAGAAAAAATAAACAATTTGTATAGGAAGACAGTGCAATAAGAATCAGAACCATTTGACTCTCCAGCTAAAAATGTAAAATCGCGCACTACAGCCAAAGTTTCTGTCCTGCACCGTACAAACATCAAGCAAATGTAAACATCCTAAAGGCAAACCTTGGCACATTATTTTTATAATACAATGGAATTGTACAAGGGGATAATTATTTTTATTGAAAAGTTTCTGTAATCAAGATTCACAAAGTTTCCGTGATCATGAACAAAGTTCAAGGCTAGTTCCCACTTCAACAATGCTTGTCTTTCTCACTTTCGCTTTCCTTTTAAAAAAAGTTTTTGGTTCCCCTCTTTATTTTTGTTGTTTTTAAACTATATAAAAGCACTCAACAGAAATAAATGACTCTCTAAAACTTCTGGGTTGTCTTCCTGGCAGCGCTTTCTTTAAAGCCATTAAGCTAGGCATATAGTGTTCAAGTAATGGATCCACCCGGATCCCAAGGTATATCAAAGTAAATTTTAATTAACAATGATTTGTAATTTAGTGGTGAGCACAAGGTAACATATATCATGTAATGACGAAGTCTAAATCTCTTCCTATGCATCGGCATGTCATAAAAGAACAATTCATGCACACATAGTAAAGGCCAATGCATAGTATAAAACAATTTCTTGCAATTTTATCATATTGGAAACATAGAGAGGTGGAGATATAGTTCCTCTCTCATAATAATTGCAAGTAGGAGCAGCAAGCACATGCATATTATATTCATCAAAATCATCATGTGCAGTTGTAAAAGGTAACCGGTCAATATAATCCTTAATAAGTGCAAACTTCTCCGATATAGTGTAGTCGAGAGAATTCAAAAAGATAATTGGACTATCATGCGTGGATGCAATAGCAACAATTTCATGTTTGACATAAGGAACTATAGCAAGTTCATCTCCATAAGCATAATTGATATTGGCATCTTGGCCACAAGCATAGCAAGCATCATCAAAAAGGGATATTTCAAGAGAATCAATGGGATCATAACAATCATCCTTCGGTAAGCACGAAGGGGAATTAAACAATGTATGAGTTGAAGAGTTACTCTCATTAGAAGGTAGGCACGGATAGCTAATTAGCTCTTCCTCCTTTTGTTCTTCGCTCTTCTCATCATCTTTTTCATCCAATGAGCTCATAGTTTCATCAATTTCTTCTTTCATAGACTCCTGCAAAATATTAGTCTCTTCTTGGACAGTGGAGTAGTACTCAATATATGGTTCAACATAGGCATTAGAAGCATAATTATCATAGCAATATTTAAGTATGGTAAAATTTTAAGATTTGTAAAGAGTAGCATCGTACTTTTCAATCAAAGAAGCAATTTCGTAAGCACCCTTAAAAGCAACAAATTCTTCAATTTCTTGAACATCATAGTAATTATAAACACCCTTAACATACGAAGATACGATTCCATTATCACTAAACTCACATTGATAGGGAAGGTGTTTCTTAGGGTTTTCAGAACAACAAGTAAAATCATATATTTCACATAAATTCCAAGCATAGCATTGCAAAGATGAATTTGATCCAGTAAAGTTTTCCCTTTTTCAGATATTTGGTGTCGCACATAACAAGCATGCTCATCTAAAGAGTTGCCCTCAACTAAGCTAGTTGGGGTTTCAGCATGAGCGCATAGGGATCGAAGATGATCCAAGTAATAAGCTTCAGTAGTGTGATAGATTTTGAGTGGTTCTTCAACCATTGGTTTAGTAGGTACAACTAATTTTTTTGGTATTTTGCGTTTCCTACCCATAACTAAAGATAGAAAACAACTAAGAACAATAAATAAAAATTACTTAGTGATAAAGAAAACAAGCACACACGAGAATATTCACCCCACGCTATTGCTCCCCGGCAACGGCGCCAGAAAAAGGTCTTGATAACCCACAAGTATAGGGGATCGCAACAGTTTTCGATAAGTAAGAGTGTCGAACCCAACGAGGAGCTAAAGGTAGAACAAATATTCCCTCAAGTTCTATCGACCACCGATACAACTCTACGCACGCTTGACGTTCGCTTTACCTAGAACAAGTATGAAACTAGAAGTACTTTGTAGGTGTTGTTGGATAGGTTTGCAAGATAATAAAGAGTACGTAAATAAAAATTAGGGGCTGTTTAGATAAATAAATAATAAAGTAAATATAGTGAGTGTGGAAAAGTGGTGGTAGGAGTTGCGAAATTGCCCCTAAGCAATTGACTACTTTACTAGACCGATAGCAAGTATTATGTGGGAGAGGCCACTGCTAGCATGTCATCCCTGACTTGGAATTCTATGCACTTATGATTGGAACTATTAGCAAGCATCCTCAACTACTAATGTTCATTAAGGTAAAACCCAACCATAGCATTAAGATATATTGGTCCCCCTTCAATCCCGTATGCATCAATTTCTATGCTAGGTTGAAGCTTCTGTCACTCTTACCCTCCAATACATAGTCCTATCAACATACAACTAACCCTATGGTGTGATCCATGCGCGCAATCATATGATGGGCACCAAAGGACAGCAACATAACCACAAGAAAATTAAATCAATCATAGCAATTCATCAACCACCGATAGGACAACGAAAATCTACTCAGACATCATAGGATGGCAACACATCATTGCATAATAATATGAAGCATAAAGCACCATGTTCAAGTAGAGGGTACAACGGGTTGCGGGAGAGTGGACCTCTGTAGGTAGAGGGGGAAGGTGATGGATATGTTGGTGAAGATGGTGGAGGTGTTGGTGTAGATTGTGGTGATGATGATGGCCCCCGGTGGCACTCCGGTGCCACCGGAAGCGAGGGGGAGAGAGCCCCCTCCTTCTTCTTCTTCCTTGACCTCCTCCCTAGATGGGAGAAGGGTTTCCCCTTTGGTCTATGGCCTCCATGGCACGGGAGGGGCGAGAGCCCCTCCGAGATTGGATCTGTCTCTCTCTATTTCTGCGTTCTCAGATTCTTTCCTTTCACCGTTTCTTATATTCCCGGAGATCCGTAACTCCGATTGGGCTGAAATTTTGATACGATCTCTATCCGGAAATTAGCTTTCTTGCGGCGAAAGAAGGGCATCAACCGCCTTACGGGGTGGCCACGAGGGTCAGGGGCACGCATGCCTCCCCAGGGCGTGCCCCCCTACCTCGTGGGCCCCTCGAGCATTGTCTCGCGTGTATTCTTCTTTCCAAAAATCATATATATTCCAAAAAAAATCTCCGTCAGTTTTTATTCCAT
This sequence comes from Triticum dicoccoides, assembly GCF_002162155.2. Classification (NCBI taxonomy): domain Eukaryota; kingdom Viridiplantae; phylum Streptophyta; class Magnoliopsida; order Poales; family Poaceae; genus Triticum; species Triticum dicoccoides. The sequence continues at coordinate 402,748,806 of NC_041388.1, read as the reverse complement.
TTGGACTCCGTTTGATATGGATATTTTGCGAAACAGAAAACATGCAACAAACAGGAACTGGCACTGGGTACTGGATCAATATGTTAGTTCCAAAAATAGTATAAAAAGTTGCCAAAAGTATATGAAAGTTGAATAATATTGGCATGGAACAATAAAAAATTATAGATACGACGGAGACGTATCAAACTTCACGGAACTTATTTTTGGAAGGAAAGCAACCCGGGAGACTTGGAGTCCACGTAAGGGAAGCAACAAGGAAGCCACGAGGCAGGGGCGCGCCCACCCCCCTGGGCACGCCCTCCACCCTCGTGGGCCGCTCGTGGCTCCCCTGGCATACTTCTTCCGCCTATATATATATCCATATACCCTAAAACGATCGGGGAGCACAATAGATCGGGAGTTCCGCCGCCAGAAGTCTCCGTAGCCACCGAAAGTCAATCTAGACCCGTTTCGGCACCCTGCCGGAGGGGGAATCCCTCTCCGGTGGCCATCTTCATCATCCCGGTGCTCTCCATGACGGGGAGGGAGTAGTTCTCCCTCGGGGCTGAGGGTATGTACCAGTAGCTATGTGTTTGATCTCTCTCTCTCTCTCTCTCTCTCTCTCTCTCTCTCTCTCGTGTTCTTGAGGTGATACGATCTTGATGTATCGCGAGCTTTGCTATTATATTTGGATCCTATGATGTTTCTTCCCCCCTCTACTCTCTTGTAATGGATTGAGTTTCCTCTTTGAAGTTATCTTATCGGATTGAGTCTTTAAAGATTTGAGAACACTTGATGTATGTCTTGTCGTGCGTATCTGTGGTGACAATGGGATATCACGTGATTCACTTGATGTATGTTTTGGTGATCAACTTGCGGGTTCCGCCCATGAACCTATGCATAGGGGTTGGCACACGTTTTCGTCGTGATTCTCTGGTAGAAACTTTGGGGCACTCTTTGAGATTCTATGTGTTGGTTGAATAGATGAGTCTGAGATTGTGTGATGCATATCGTATAATCATACCCACGGATACTTGAGGTGACATTGGAGTATCTAGGTGACATTAGGGTTTTGGTTGATTTATATCTTAAGGTGTTATTCTAGTACGAACTCTAGGGCTGTTTGTGACACTTATAGGAATAGCCCAACGGATTGATTGGAAAGAATAACTTTGAGGTGGTTTCGTACCCTACCATAATCTCTTCGTTCGTTCTCTGCTATTAGTGACTTTGGAGTGACTCTTTGTTGCATGTTGAGGGATAGTTATGTGATCCAATTATGTTATTATTGTTGAGAGGACTTGCACTAGTGAAAGTATGAACCCTAGGCCTTGTTTCAGCACATTGCAATACCGTTTACGCTCACTTTTATCATTAGTTACCTTGCTATTTTTATAATTTCAGATTACAAAAACCATTATCTACTATCCATATATCACTTGTATCACCATCTCTTCGCCGAGCTAGTGCACCTATACAATTTACCATTGTATTGGGTGTGTTGGGGACACAAGAGACTCTTTGTTATTTGGTTGCAGGGTTGCTTGAGAGAGACCATCTTTATCCTACGCCTCCTACGGATTTATAAATCTTAGGTCATCCACTTGAGGGAAATTTGCTACTGTCCTACAAACCTCTGCACTTGGAGGCCCAACAATGTCTACAAGAAGAAGGTTGTGTAGTAGACATCAATGCCCTACGATGCGCGCGCGACGACTACCTCCGCGACGAGATGGTCCAGCAGCGGCGGGCCCTGGAGGAGATAGCCGCATGCAAACGTGGGCGCGAGGACGAGCACGACACCGTGGTCCTCGACAGCGATGACGACGAGGACGCCCCCGGACCATCCAACCCGCCGTGCCAACCGGGGAGGGTTGCAGCAGGGACGGCGGCCGCGGCGGAGGCGACGACGACGACGCGGCGACTACATGCGGTTCTACCGCCTCCTCGGCATGTAGAACTACAAGGGCGGCGGGCGGCAAGGAGTGGCGAGGGAGACGGCGAGGAGCAGACTAGTAGCATTTTTTTGTAAAATATTTTAAATATGAATGAACTCGCCGAAGTTTGGTTTAATTTGCGCCGTGTTTGTGACAAAAATTAAGTTTTCCAACAAAACGTGGGCGCCGCGACTGGGGGTCATCACGCCCCCAGCACACGGTTTAGCGCCGGTGCGCCCTCAGGGAGCGATTTTAGGCGCCTCCTGGGGGGGGGGGCAACGGCTAGAGATCCTCTTAGAGTGATCATCTAAAGCAAATTTGATAAAAAAAAAGCCAAAAATGAGTATGAATTTTGTTATGTTAATTTATTACCTTGACAATATATCAGCGATATGAGACGAAAACAATGTTGAGTAGAGGAAGTGGAGACATCTCAATCCTTGGCTAAACCTAAAACGACAATAACAACTACAAATGTGCATTCATAAAAAAACATAGCTCACATAGAAAAATAAAACACGAGTTCACTCATAATTTGATTTCTATTAGAAAAAAGGTCGCTTATAAATCATGAGGTCCACTATTTTTCTTAGCCATTCACCACAATATATTAGGTGACTCTAATTCTTTTTGTTTGTCTGTGGGGTGCAACCATGCATGCTTCCCCATTAGATGAAGGCATGAAGTTTAGTTCCATAATAAAAAAAGCCCGATTAGCTACTTGGGTGTATGCAACTGAACCAAATTGGAATTGAAAGATTCAATTGGGACCATGGGTTCTTAAAAAGAAAAGGGAAAACTTGATGAGATACCTCTCTGTACACAATAGATCAAATTAAGATTAAAAGGTTGCTTGGAACATTGGAGGTTTGAGGGAACAAAGGCATCTAGTGCAATTGTGTGGTCTGTGAGGAGCAAAAGACACGTGGATAGGAAGCGCAAGATAATAGGAATGAGATAAGACGCTGGTTTGGGCTCTCAAAATTAGACGATCGCATTAACAACACGTGAAGTCTAACCAAATGGTTGAACGGGGCACTCGTGTTGGACGTCTGGAGTGGATCGGATGACACCAAGACATATACAAACTAGATGATACCCCGCACGTTGCGGCGGGAATATGTTGTAATTTTCAATAAGATTTGGTCATATGAAACATTTGGATTAATAATATTGAAAAACTAAAAATACATATTATATTTGTATTGGATTATTGTATACTTGCAAAAAAATTATTGAATATAGGTAGTATGCTATAATGAACTTTGATGAGGTGACGTGTGTGCATGACTTATGTATGCATGTTGAAATAAATAGAATTAGTGGAAAACAACAAATAATGAAAAATAATTCCCATGCATGTTGTGGTGGGTCTTGGATGATGTGGCATGTGTGCATGTTAAGATAATAGAGGTAGTGGAGATGAACTATTAAGAATATAGGATATAGGTAGTATACTATAATGAACTTCGACGAGGTGACATGTGTGCATATTGAAATAAATAGAACTAGTGGGAAACAACTAGTAATGAAAAATGATTTTCATGCATGTTGTGGTGGGTCTTAGATAATGTGGCATGTGTGCATATTCAGATAACAGAGGTAGTGGGGATGAACTAGGTATATAGGATAGCACAAAAAAAAACTAGGATAACGTGGCTTCTTGAGAGTGCATGAAAAAAAAATACTCCCCCCATTCCTAAATATTTGTCTTTTTAGAGATTTCAAATAAACTACCACATACGGATATATATAGACATATTTTAGAGTGTAGATTCGCTCATTTTGTTCCGTATGTAGTCATTTGTTGAAATATCTAGAAAGACAAATATTTTGGAACGGGGAAGTAGTTAATTGTTTGTGGTAGTCTTCATGTGCATGAAGAGTTGGTGGGAACATGCACGTGAAGAGTTAGATGCGGAATTGGTTGATGATAATTACAAAACAGTAAAACAAAGCTAGCTACAGCTATCCACAGCAATTTGACGTTTTCAGCCATCGGATCTCACGTACGAACACATCAGATTGGTTTACCCTCCCACCGCACGCACCATGACCAATTTAATCTATTATTGCTGCACACATCATCTTCGGCCCAACGTGCCCGGGCCGCTGCTCCGGGGGACGAGCTGCGCGCTCTCTCATCATTTGGACCAAGAAATATTTAACTGGGCCTTCATTCTAGCCCACTATGCGGTTCCTTTCCCTTGTGTTCCTTTTCTAAAAAAAAGTCACCTCAATAGCAACTCCCAAACCCTCCAGCGGCACGCACGCCGCCTCCACCAGCGGCGGGGACGCCGGCCACCGGCTCATCCCGCTGCTCCCCACAAGAAAAAAAAGTCAGGCAGAACACCGAGCAATTGCGACAAGGTGGCAGCGGTACCTGCTGGCGATGGCGAGTGAGTTTGCGACTGCGATGGCGCATGGCAGCATTCGTTTACGAGCGGACGAATTGTTTTGCCCTCTTCCAAGATGGTTTCACCAGTACTCTGTGTCAAATCTTTTGTTTCAATCTCTTGCATGCCCTATCTTGTTATTGATTCTTTACTGATTTGGAGAATTTTTTTTAAGGTTTGCTGTTGGTGATGAATTGGGGAAGAAAGCCCGCTACCCTCTGCCACAGTTCCAATCGAAAATCTGTATTGTTTTCTCCCTATGCTCCAAATTGTTCATTAGTGGTAAGAGTTAATACATGAGGTTCTTTTGTACGCCGACATTTCACTCAGTTTGCCTGTCTGGTTTAAGATATGAAGTTCCTACTATGAGATTGCACATTGCAGTATGCGTACCTAGCATTTTTACTAAATGTAAATGTTAGGAAGGATTTACATCAGTTCACATGTTTCCATCTCTTGGTATTTCTTCCACTAAGTTGAAGGTTTGTCCTATGACACGGGAACCCACAAAAAATTCTTCAAGTTATGAACGATGAGGTAAAATACTGCTTCATGGCATCCGTACATAAAGCACAAGCCAAGTGTTGCACGGCAATATGCAACCCTCGGTGCCATTAATTTCCTTATGCTAACAATGTTTTGTATATAAAATGATTTCAGCTGCTTGATGGAAGAAATTTATACACAGTGATGCAAACAACGGACAATATGATGCTAGATGAATAAGGTGCTTATTCGATATCATTTCTTCTTTCCCCCAAAAAATAGATAAAATTTCTTATGCTTGGAATATGTGATGTTAAATTGAGCCCTTGACATGTGCCCTGGATTTCATACATCCATGGCACCAATGCACATTTTAGCTTCAATATTATACCCACTTCTGTAACTTATGTAGTTTCACTTAGAATTATAAATTATGTACACTTAAGCTCAAATGTAAAATCCAGTATTATATGTCATTTCTGTATGTGATGCCACAACTCATTATTTTCACTCACTCAATCTTTTAAATGTTTCCTTCTCTATCTTCTATCTTAGGGGTATGTAGAAGATTTGTAAAATCTCATGCGGATTAACTTGTTCAATAATATTTGATGATTATTTGAATTGGCCCTTCAGTAGGGGTATTCAAAATAATTTTTTACCTTGCTATTAAAAATATATTGCTGTCCATGCTAAAAATTGAGGCGTTCAATTCATATCTTGATTGATAATTATACTTTCCTTTCTCTCATAAGTAGTTATATTGCCACTAATATGGGAGGGCGCGGCAACGCGCGCCTTGATGTTCTAGTTTGAGTTGATAACATGAGAACTAAAACCCCCTCAAAAGAAGTTCCCTAAAAAAACATGAGAACCAAAATCTGAAATACATATGCATGACTTATTATTATATTTGATTATGTATAGTTGTAGCAGTATTTATTTAATATAAGTATAATAATTAAATGAAAAATATTTCATATGCATGGTTGAATGTAGTGGTGGGTGTTTTTCCATGCATGATTGCATGTAGAGGTAGGCTTTATCCAATTCATAATTATATGATAAGGTGGCATACTTGCACGTTGAGATAAAATAAGTTGATGGAAATGATTATCTTAGGTATATAGAATATGATACAGTTTGATAGGGCCTAATGTTGGTGTTATAGTTAACGACGAGTCTACCGAGCAGACTTCAACAGGGTGCCACTATGTACCACAACATCTTCTAGGCTCGTGTGCAGGGAATCGTTGCAGTGCTGGGCTAGTAACCGCTTGGGCGTGTCGTGTTGATGTCACATTGATGTCACACATGTGGGCCTTTAAGGAGACATTGTGCTGGACAAGGCCTAATGCTAGTGTTATAGTCAATGAGTCAACTCGGCAGACTTCTGCTGAAAGCCAGTCCTCGATTGAAAGCAACATAGTGAAAAAGACTGTCGAAATCGGTTGGTTCCTATGGGCTCCCGCGACTCGGAGGGCGACTCGTCGCTCGGTTCCCGACCGCCGGCGGCCCTGCTACCGGACATCCATCCCGTGGCCTTCCCGTCCGCTGCGGTCGCTGCCGCGCCGCCAGCCTCCCCGTCCTCGCCCCCCCCCCCTCCCCCGACACTCGCGGTGCCTGCTGTTCCCGCGTCCCCCAAACCGGTCGGGCCGCCGTGCTGGGCTGACCTTGCGGAGGAAGAC
>NC_041388.1:402741242-402742157 GCF_002162155.2 Triticum dicoccoides | reverse complement strand
CGGAGGAAGACGACGTGGCTTCCGGACGCCCGGTGGTGCGTCGGGAACCCCCAGCTCGGCCGCCGTCGACCTGAAGGGACTGCGCCCTCCTCCCTCGCCGGGGCGGATCGGGCTCCCTCCCGCGGTCGCGCCGGTACCCTGTGGCGGTCTGCCCGCAGACGCCTGGCCAAAGGGCCCCCCTTGGGTCCCGAACGGCTCGCCGCCACCGCGCCCAGGCACGGGGCGTCGCTGGGCGGCCGGACCAGGGGTGTGCCCGGGTCTCATGGCGTTCCTCCTCCTCTCGGGCACCCTCCTCCCTGGCCGGTGTGTCGCCAGGCCGCCTGACGGCCTCTCAGGCTCCCCCCCCCCGTTCTCGTGCGCCTCTCGCCGTTTAGGCCATTTATTGTGTCATTTGGGGCCTCCAAGCTCAGCTACTCACCCCGCCTCGCTTCTCGGATGCCTCGACCTGCGCTCGCCCTGTCCAAGACGCCGGTGCCGGCCGCGGCGGCGGCGGCGGCGGGAGGGGAAACCCTCGCTGCCCCCTCGTCGCCTCGGGGGCTGGGCCGACCCCAGGCAGGCCGTCCCCAGCTAGACCGGCCAAGGATGGGCCCTGCGATTGGCACGTGGGCCGCTCCGATGCTGGGCTGGCCCACTCTGCCCCTGTCCGCTCCTGGGTTGCGCGGCCCGCCAGTTAGGTCGATTTGGCCCCCAGCTGGTTTCCCCAATCCTCCATCCTCTCCACCGAGGCGCAACCCAGCGGCAACCCTACCCCTCGTGCTCCCCTCCACCCCCGCCGCCACCCAACTCCCGCACGCGCCCCAGGCCGCCCCCTCCGAACCCGCCCCCATGACGCGGGACTGGGGTGACGAGGGGACCCACCCCAAGAGACGCGCCGACAACCGCCGTGATGCGGTGCGCCCATCGCCTGAGGCGATC
>NC_041388.1:402716938-402740556 GCF_002162155.2 Triticum dicoccoides | reverse complement strand
TGACACCCGCTCTCCACCACGCCATTCGCCTGGGCGGGCTGATCGTCAGGGCCGATCTCGGTCCCACTTGCCCGCTCTTGGGGCGGACTGGCGCAACCAATGGCGTCGCTCCCCCTCCCCGACGCGGCGTCGGGACGACCGATCCCCTGTCCGCTCAGGCCGCTCACGCTTGCCTCCCCGTCCCAACCAGTAGCTCTCCCAGCCCGCGCCTACCGCCCCTGGTCGCCGGTACCAGCTGCCTCGAGACGAGCCGACCTTCCCTCCCAATGCTAATGGGGCAGGTTGCGGCCGTCAGGGGGCTAAGAGGAAGAAGAAGCGGGGTCTTGGTCATGGTAATGGCAGTGCCCCTCCACTGGCTCCGGCGCGTGACCCGGCGACCGCCCCCGCCAACCTCGCCCGATCCGGGAACCAACCACAAGACCTCCAGAAGTGCTTCAACTGCGGCCTCGCCGGCCATTCATAGGTCGCCTGCACCAGTCCACAGTGCCGCTACATTTGCTTGGACCCGGGTCTCCCGGCCTTTCTATGCCCGGACCGCCCCGTGTCAGAGGAAATCATGATGTACGGGCACGGCATTAAGGGCATGGGCTTCTTTCACATCGAGGTGCCAGACATCCCCCCACCATCTCCCTCGCTCCAGGCGATTGTTACCATTCGGGAGGGGGTGGCTTCGCCAGAGATGCTTGAAGCGGAGCTCAACCACCTATACCACTGCACCTGGGATTGGCAGGTCGCCATGATGAACGGTAACCAGTTCTCAGTCATCTTCCCCGACGCCGTCAGCCACGGGTACGGCACCCATAGTGGTGACATCACTCTTGCTCTCTACAAGCTAGTGGTGGACATCTCGGTGCCGATTCGTGACCCCTTGGCGGTTGCCGTCCTTGACATGGCTTGGATCCTCATTGCCGGCCTCCCCGACATCGCACGCTCGGAGCGTGTCATCCGAAGCATGTCCCGTATCCTTGGCAAGGTGGTCGTGGTGGACGAACTTTCCCTCCGGAAGGAGGAGGAGGTGCGCGTCAAAGTCAAGTCCCTCGAATCATCCAAACTCCATGCCAAGATCCGGGTGTTCTTCAACGACCAGGGCTTCGACCTCAGGATCTCCCCCGAGCCGCCCAACCACGTTGGCCGCCCACGCATCCCCGACGACAACTTCCTGGGTGGCGATACTGAGGGGCCGGGTCACCACAGCGACCGGAACCCTCGCCACGGTCCCAACCCCGGCTCGGAGGAGGATGACGAAGATTTCGAGGATAGCCCGCCCCACCCCCGGCTTCCGCTCCAACCTCGAGGGGCGGCACGGGGACCGGCCGCTCCCACGCCGTGGCTCCGTCGCAGCCGGCTGATGGCAGCGACTCCTCTGACGCCAGCCTCCAGGTGTTCCCGGCCTCCTCTCCTCGCTCCCCCGAAGTCCCGCCCTTCGCTCCAGTCGTCACCGCCTCCACCATCTGCTCGCCTCTGCCCCTCATGCTGGATGCGTCCTCGGCTGGGCTGGGTCGGTTCCAGTCCGGCCGGCTACTGGCCCGCATGTCGAGCCGACGCAGGCCGACCCGGATGCGCTCGGGCCCCTCCCAGACCCGTCTCCTCGTGCCGCGCCTTCCCTGCGCTCGGTGGCAGAGGCCTCGGCTGGGCAGGGATTGGATGTGGAGCAGACTTTGGCCCCCCTCCCTGGCCGCTCCGGTGCTCTTGGTCCCGCTGGCGTTGGGTGCGGGCCCTGCTGATGATGCCCCACCGACTCCCCCCGCAGCTTCTACAGTCCTGCCCGTGCTCACCGCCTCACCGATTCAGCTCCCGGCTCATGGCCCGATGCCCGGAGGGGCGACGGCGGAGGTAACCACCCCGGTGGTTGCCCCCCTCCCCCTTCGGACCACGGCGTACTCCAGGAGAGGCAGGTCGGCCTCGACTCCAGTGACGTCCTCTCATCACAGCACCAGGATCGAGGCGGCCAGGCCGGAGGGTAGCCCAGCTCTGCCCATCCCCGAGCGGGCGAAGCTTAGGGCCGCCGCGCGGAACCTTGAGCCAGGTACCCCGCTCGTCCCAATAACCCCCGCTACTTGCTCGTTTTCCGCTCTAGAGTCCGCTCCGTTAGGCCACCTGGCTAAGGTGGCAACTGATTCGGCCATCATGTTCCGGGAGGAGATTAGCCCCCCGCTAGTCCAGATCGCGGCGATCCGTGCTCGCAAAATCCTAGACGGGCACCTTGCCGAGGCACGGGCTCGCCTCCAGGACGCCTCCGTCTCCTCCACCGTGGCTCTGCGCGGGTCTGCGTCCCGTGCAGCCATTGTTCTAACTGAGATCCGGGGCCGCACCCGTTCACGCACCGCTGCCCTTGGCGCTCAAAGCGCATCCCGAGTATTGGGGTCAAGCAGCCCCCCAATGGCTTCATGATGCGGACCCTATTCTGGAACATCCACGACTTCGGTCAAGACGGCCGACGCCGCCAACTCATCGAGTACATGAGGAACGAGCGAATAGACATTGTAGCCATTCAAGAAACGATGCGTACGGAGTTTGCGCTGTCGGAACTCGAACATTTGAGCTCCGACTTATTTGCTTGGCACTAGCTCCCTTCTAGTGGGAGCGCATGCCACTCGGGTGGTATCCTTCTAGGTGTCAAGGATGCCACCTTTGAGGTCGGAAGCATGGACCGTGGTGAGTTCTTCGTCAGCATGGAGATCTTTGAGCGTGCCCTCAACTTCAAATGGGAGGTCATTGCCGTTTACGGACCGGCAGACCATAGCCGCTCAGAGACCTTCCTCACTAAGATCCAAATGAAAGTCTTGGCCGCCCAGCTTCCGGTTGTCCTGGGTGGAGACTTTAACCTCATTCAGTCTGAAGAGGATAAAAGCAATAAGCTGGTCAACTTTCCCCGGATGCAAATGTTTAATGACTGCATCATGGACACGGGGCTCCGTGAACTAGATAGGGTCGGTGCCAGGTTCACCTGGACCAACCGCCAGGCCGACCCGACTAGGTCGGTCCTTGACCGGGTCTTTGTCTCCCCGGAATGGGACTTGCGGTGCCCTCTCGCGTCGCTGCGCACGATTACTAGGATCGGTTCTGACCATGTCCCTCTACTTCTCTCCTCGGAGAACGAGCGACCCCCCAGCCTCCCCGCTTTTGCTTCGAGACATTCTGGCTGAATCAGCCCGGGTTTGCTGTTGCGGTTGCCGCTCGGTGGCGTGAGGCTCGTGAGGCACCCCACCGCTCCCTCTCGGCCGTCGACTCCTGGCATTTCTGTGCTAAACGATCGCGCCAATTCATGAAAGGGTGGGGTGCTAACTTAGGCCGCGACCTCCGAGAGCGGAAGAGAACTCTCCTTGAGGGCATCCAGGCACTAGACCTTCGGGCAGACGCCGTGGGCCTCTCGACCGAGGAATGGATGCTTAGATACGACTTGGAAGACCAACTCACGATCATCTACACGGACGAGGAGGCATACTGGCGCCTCCGAGGTACGCAGAATTGGGTCCTCAAGGGGGACGCCAATACAGCTTACTTCCAGGCAATCGCGAATGGTCGCCGACGCCGTAACACCATCCCCTTGCTTTGGGATGGTGATACCTTGCTACAACAGCCGGAGGCCATCCGGGCCCATGTTGATGGCTTCTACAGAGACTTATTCTCTGCCTCCCCTTGGGGAGGATTAGCCCTTGCCCACGATATTTGGCCGCCCCGATACTGTGTTTCAGAGGAGGATAACGTTGCTCTAACGGCGCCGTTCTCTGAAGCTGAAGTATGGGCGGCCATTAAGGGCATGAACTCATCCTCGGCCCCCGGCCCCGATGGCCTCCCAGTAAAGTTCTTTCAAAGTTTCTGGGAGTCCATTAAACCAGAGGTCATGGTCCTATTTGAGGAATTCTACGTTGGGTCCATTGATCTCACCAGGCTCAACTTTGGAATTATCACCCTCATTCCCAAAGTTACGGGTGCCTCGGACATCCGCCAATTCCGCCCAATCACGGTGATCAATGTCATCTTTCGCATCCTCGCGAAGGGGTACGCCAATAGGGTGGCCCCAATTGCGGACCGGATCATCCACCCGGATCAGTCGGCATTCATCCAGGGCCGCTATATCCTGGACGGAGTCCTAGTGTTTCACGAAGCACTACACGAGGTGCATTCCAAGCACCTCAAGGCAGTCTTCCTGAAACTGGATTTCCACAAGGCCTATGACACGGTTAGCTGGCACTTCCTACGGGAATGCCTGCTCCAGAAGGGCTTTGACGAGCGATGGGTGACCCGGGTGATGCAGATGGTGTGCTCAGGCAGAACCGCAGTGAATATCAACGGCGAGATTGGCCCATTCTTCCCCACCTTTTGTGGGGTGCGCCAGGATGATCCATTCTCTCCGTTCCTGTTCAACGTTGTGGTAGATGCCCTGGCAGCCATCTTAGACAAAGCAAAAGCTGCGGGCCACATCAAAGGCATTATCCCACACTTAGTAGGAGGGACCGGCTTGTCCCTCCTACAATATGCGGACGACACCATTATCATGGTGGAAGGATCGGCGAGCGACATCATGAACCTGAAGTTTCTCTTGCTCTACTTCTAGCAGATGTCTGGCCTCAAGATTAACTTCGATAAGAGCTCAGTGATGGTTCTGGGATATTCCGACGCCGATCGCCGGAGTATCGCAAACCGGCTCAATTGCCCGCTCGGGAGTTTCCCCACGACTTATCTGGGGATACCCATTAGTGACTCGAGGCTCACGGTGGCCGAGCTTCGGCCCACGGTAGGCAAGCTCCATCACCATGTGGAGCCATGGCAGGGAAGGTGGCTTTCCAAAGCCGCCCGAGCAGTGCTGATCAACTCGTCCCTGTCTAGCCTGCTCCTATTCATAATGAGCTTTTACAGCCTGCCTGAGACTCTGCACCATGAGATTGCCAGGGTCCAGGGTCACTTCTACTGGGCCGGTGAAGGAGACAAGCAGAAATACCACATGGTGCGATGGTCTGAAATTTGTAAGCCTCGTGATCAGGGCGGGCTTGGGATAATGTGCTCCAAGCGGATGAACATTGCCCTCCTAACTAGATGGCTTTGGCGGATTACGAACGGCCAAGGTGGCCTGTGGCTCCGCATCATTCAGCGGAAATACCTACGAGGCCAACCCCTCGCCTTTTGCCAGCGGTCCAGTGGTTCCCAGTTCTGGCAATCTATCATACAGCTGCTTCCGGTCCTTCGCATTGGATCCTCGACTACGGTCGGATCTGGCACTGCCACGCTGTTTTGGTTCGATCGCTGGGCTGGTGATGCCCCCTTTGCGGCTCGTTTTCCTGACCTGTTCTCCATCGTGGTAGACCCGCGGATTTCGGTTGCGATGGCCCTTATTGACTTAGGGCGTCTCGCATTCCAGCGCCAGTTTGGCCCGGCAGAGACTGCGGCTTGGGATGACCTGATCGCGTGCATTGCGCTCCACGAACCTGTGCTGGAGAATGGTGAGGACCGCACTCGATGGCGTCTAGAGCCATCCGGGCTTTTCTCCACCACGTCGCTCTACAAGGCGATCGCCCCTACTCCGGGCCCCGCGACGCTTACCGCCATCTGGGAGATCCGCCCCCCTTGAAAATTAGGATATTCCTGTGGCAATGGATTCGTGGCCGCCTTCCATCTGGGATGGAAGTTCTAAAGCGCAACGACCCCGGCGATGGCCGTTGCCCGCTATGCGGGCCGGAAGAGGATTCAAACCATATCTTCTTCACCTGCCTGTCCACGCAGTTCCTCTGGAGCTGTTTCCGTGAGATGGTTGGGGGTAGTTGGGCCCATAACAACTTCCCCGATCTTTTCGCCGAACTTCAGGCACTGCCACCTTCGTCCCGCCACATTAGCTGGCTGACCATCGGTGTGCTTGCCTGGACGCTGTGGACTATTAGGAATAAACTTGTGATTCAGCGTATACCTCTTCGACGCGTTACTGATGCTTTGTTCAAATGGTCTGGTTACTTGCAGCTTTGGCGGCCGCTTAGCCGCCCTAGGGAGAGAGACGCCATCACCTCCATCATCACCCAGCTTCGCGCGATGGCTCTCCGCATGGCTCCGCAGCTTCCCCCACCACCACCCGAGCCAGATTAGCTATTCTCCGTCTTCGACGCTGCCGCCGTGTGTTGGTTGTGCCACCCTTGTGGTGTTTGGGCTTGTTGTGCTGTGCCCACAGCAGACTCTGTGGTGTATGTGTTGTTCGTGAGTTTGTGTTGGATCTTGTTGCGGTGGCATTGTGTGTGTGTGTGTTGGATGATACCTTGTTGACTTGTGCTTGGTGGTTGCTTTATTTATAAAGCGGGGCGAAAGCCTTTTTCGGTAAAGCCAGTCCTCCTATTGAACGTGCACCAGTGTCAAATACCCGACCCAACGCCTGAAGTGAGCCGCAAATAGGCCGGCCCAATCCGGCGAGCTCACTTGAGCGATTTTGTTGAGTTTTCTCATCGGTGTTCATGTTGGGTTTTCACAAAAAACAAACCAATCTATAAAATAGAAAATATGTTAGAAAAAAATGTTCAATATGTGTTTAAAAAAGTCAGTCTGTATTAAGAAATGCTCATTGTCTATGGATTTTTTACCATACATTATGAAAAGTTTACTGCACATATAAAAAACTTTAGCCTGTATTAAAAACATCGCCACATATCAAAGAAAGTTCACTGTACATTAAAACAAGTAAAATGTATATAGAAAAAACGTTAGTATATTAATAATGTTCCATGTGTATTTGAATTTTTTCACCATATATTAGAGAAATTTTTATAGTGCAAAAACAACTATACACAATTAAAAGTGAAAAACCCTATGGAAAATAATCAACCCAGAAGGAAAAACAGAAAAATAAAAAGACAAATACAAAGAAATAAATAGGCCCCTGAGTGCCACACGTGTGGCACGAAGCAATTCCTCCTTGACTTTTGATGGCATGTTTAGTTAACGAGGATGGCAACTTTATTTGTGAAGCATGGTAACTTTCTATTTGAATGGCAAGTTTCAGTTTTTTGGGTTTTTTTGGATGGTAATTTTAGTTGTAAAAACATCAGTGTGGTGTTACTTCGTGCCCCACACGTGGCACTTATCATTTTGTTCTTAAATTTACATGAATATTTATTTACATTCTATAAACTTTTTATAAAATGTCAATAACATATTTGTGATACACGTGAACATTTTTTAAATATCACAAACATTTTTTGGATGCACATTGAACATTATATGAACACATGTTAAACATTTTTTTAAATACATGATGAACAGTTTTTTTCAAATACACATTGAACATTTTTTGAATACACATTTTATTTTTCATATACACGCTGAACATGTTTTGATACACATGGAATATTTTGCAATACATGATGAACATTCTTTTCAAATACATGTTTGAATTATTTTTGGATACATGCCAAATATTTTTCAATTTGCGCTGGACATTTTTTGAATACATGTGAAAACATTTTTTTGAGTGGTACGGACATTTTATACAAATTATGCGAAGAAAGTTTTACACGAGACCATTTTTTAAATGCGCAATGACACTTTTAGAAATGTAAGTAAATTAATTGTTGGAATATATGTATTTAATTTTTTTAATATAAAAAACATGGGATACATTGTGATGTATATTGTGCGTACGCTGTGCCATACTTTCAGAAAAGAAAGGCTTATTTTTCACGACAGAGGCTTCCAACGTTTGAAGGAGTTTATTTATGCTGGTGCTGTATTAACATCAGGAAACCTTCTGTTTGAAGAAGGGGCACTGCCGATGGTTGATGGTCTTGTTGTAATATATCGTGTGTCAATGGTTAATGCCCATGGATTTCACTTGTGTATCGAGCACCTCCAAGACTGAAACATGCACAAGTTCGTTTGTACAAAGAGGGCGCAACATTTCTTTTAGTCGCTTGTGCAGAATTTGGTATAATGAATGGAACATATACTCATCCTAACCGTCTCAGAGTAACTCCAATAGAACATGCCAATAGAGGGAATTATTGCTCCGAGGAATGTCCCACCAGAACCGTGATAGATCGAGAACTAGCCGCTAGTACAACTAGGCAGAAAGGTATATCTCATTTCTATTATGTTTTAGTGGCTCATGGTTCCAACAACCATTATATTGCTTTCTATGTATTTTATGAGAGAATTCCTTGTTTGGCCCTTTTTTCTTAAAATGCGGTTCCCCATTTGGCCCAAAACAAAAATTTCTGCCCTGTTTGACACTAGTTGTAAGTTTTCTTCACTTTTCTCATGTACAATTTATTTTTATAGTTGCAACATTCGAAGTGTGTACAAGCTTCTGAATTTAGGCACTTATTTATTTATTGTTTTGGTCCAAATGGGGAATCACGTTTTAAGAAAATTTACAACTTTTAGGCACGATGGCTATGTACAAATTGTTGAATCTCTGATCGTTTTTGTCATTGCAATGTTCAAGTCACAATGTAATGGATGTTCTCTGCAGTATCAAGGTCTACAAGTAACAATGAGTGCATTGTTGGTTGGAATGGCTTGGTTTTATGCATTTGTACATTTGTTGCCTACTCTTATGAAATTGAGAATTCAGGCAGATTTTGAATCAACTGCTGCAAAAAGAAATAAATAAGAATATTTTATTTGTGAATGCCTGTCATCCTAGGAAAGCATGCAGCCAAACTTGTATAGCTTTGAACATATAGGATATATAAAATATTAATATTGGGATTATGGAGATAATCTTCAGTTTATTTTGGGATATTTGATTTGTTAGGCACAAGGAAGCTAAGTCGATAATTAAAAGAAAAAGAGATGACAAAAAAATATTTGATAATTAGAAATCATGTATTTTATGGGTAATTAGAAATCATGTATTTTAGGGATAATTAGAAGTTTATATATTTTTTTAAACTGTATTAACCAGATTACGTGGTGCCTGGAGCGTTGTTGGGCCGGCCCAGCCGCCATACATGCCGGCGGGCGCGCGACCTGTGACTCCGGGACCCCCATTCGCCGCCGCTCTCCCCTCCTCCCGCTCCCAGATCACGCCGCCGCACACGTCGCCGCCGCCGGACGGGTCAGGCGGCCATCACCGCTGCGGAGGTGAGCACCCCCTCATCCATTCCCTCCTCCCCATTTCCACCGTCATCCCCTCCTGCCCTCTCTTCCGTCCGCTGGCGCGCCACTCCCTGCACCCCGTCGCCGTCCATCTCCGTCAACCGGCGAGCCTCCTCGCCGCCGTAGAGTTACTGCTCCCTTCCCCCCATTCCCCTCTCGCTAACCCTCTCTCCATCTCACTCTGCGTGAATCGCCTGTAAAGAAGACTGCGCTGCTCTCCCGCCCCCTCCCCCTCCCCCTCATCCTTCTCCCGTCGCCCCTTCTTCTTCTCCTCCCCACGCTCCTCCTCCGTCGCCCGACATTTCCGCCCACTCTCCTCATCCCACGTTTCTTTGCTCTTCTACAACTGTGTTATTCTGGCTAGGATGCATTTTCTGGACCATGGTCTGTCTGCATTGCCGACCTGATTTGGGACTTATTTTGATCTCTAAGTTGCTGCTGCTGACTACCTTAGT
Source organism: Triticum dicoccoides (assembly GCF_002162155.2). Taxonomy (NCBI): domain Eukaryota; kingdom Viridiplantae; phylum Streptophyta; class Magnoliopsida; order Poales; family Poaceae; genus Triticum; species Triticum dicoccoides. The sequence continues at coordinate 402,731,026 of NC_041388.1, read as the reverse complement.
TAGAAATGATGATGCAGTGCCAGCGTGATGCAACTGTTTGGGCTATGGTTTCTTTTTAGATATGTGCTTATATATGATTCCATGCTAAACTGATTGCAGTTGATGTTTATGTATGATGATGCCATGTCTTTGTTGCTTAGTTTGTTAGAGGTGCAAGTATGATTATCTTAAATGATGGCGTTTTTCTGTTTTGCTTGGCTCATTTATGTGAACGTAATCATGTATAAACAGTGGAGGCAACAATCAATGTCTAGATTTTTTTTTAGATGGACGGCATCAGCAAGAAAACGGCAAATGATAATACTGCGAGCTGTAGGCTTGGCTTGGTTGCTGTTTCGTGTTCATACATGGCCATGATAGTTACAAGGGCACCTACGGACCGATGCATGAGAGCGACATGGCTAGGATGTCAAATTTACGTTTTATCTACTACTACAATGGCACAAATTGCCGCAACCAGCTTAATATGAGTAGGGCGCCACTTTTTAACTTATGTACATTGTTCCGTGATAGGAAATTGTTGAAATACCCATTCCTATCCAGGAGGTCTATGGGACTTATTATCACTTTCTTCCCCTCTTTGTTTGTGCAGGCCGCTGCTGCCGCTGGGAAAGCTTAATCACCAGCAGCCATGTCCATCAGATCTCTCATCGCCGCATCCAGGTCCAGACATGCCCTCACCGCTGCCACCATCTCTCAGGTTAGGTGCCCCTCCCCCGCGCTTCCTCGAGCTCTTTCTTTACAACAGAAGCAGAACACTGATTCACAATATCTTTGAACTGATCTGATGTGTTTTACTGCACCTTGTCTGATTGATCAGGCAACTTCCAGGGCGCACCAGCACGCCTGCGTGCCTCCTCTGCTCTCGGGGCTTGGACCACTCGCGCGCGCCTTTAGGTATAGTCTGTGATGCCAGCCTGCCTCTTGCTTGTGGAAAGAGCTGAATGAATTGTTCGTGCTATATGTGTGCAGCTCAAGCGCTGCAGTAGCAGATGTCAATTCAGGTGTCCGTGTTATGGAAGGGCAGGTGTGTTACTCCCCTCCCTAAATCTACCATGTTCTGCTAATTGTGTGTGAGCGTACAATCCATTTCTAAGTTTGTAGTAGCTAGAAGAATATGCGCACTTCGCCGTGCTGGCTAGTGTGGCCCTGGCTGATGTGCTGTTTAGAACCACTTCAAAATGTTGCTTTAATACTATATCTGTATAATGAGTTGATATCCATATATGTATAGTTTAGCAGACAGAAAAAATAACACCTCTTTTTCTTGGTCCGAGTAAATGCAATGCAAGTACATTAGAGAATCAAACCAGAATGCTATTACCGAGGTGGGATGGGTCTATTCTATCTAGGCGATACATTGCATTAGTTAAATTGAACCACACACCATAATATCTTAAGTTATTGTACTTTGTGGACGTTATATGAGCCTTATAGGTTTACGGCGTTGCCCTACTTTCTCTGTATATATAATGAACAATCCACGAATACATGCATTATGATTTTGGTAGACATTATCCGCCTTGTGCTTCACCAAAAACACCATAGTTAAACCCTTGTAACGTAAAAGATGGGGAGGTTTGACACACACTTTATAAGCCACCCTCCTTCACTTAGGCAAGGGTTTGCACACACTGTAATCTGACATCCATACGCAGAGAAAAAGCTCCCGGAGCACAGGACTTAGGGTCTTTACCTCCGCCGCGAGGGGCCTGAACCTGCAAAAGCTTCTGTGTCACACTTGCACCTAGTGTGATCCTGCTACTTCCCTACCCCTCTCTCGTACTGTCAGGACTTCCCTCACGACACTCTCTGACTCCCCAGGTCGCCGCCACCGCTGCGTCCTCTCCACCTGGCGCCAGCCGATGCACGCCCTCGCACGTGCCGCATCCCTCCTGCGTCGAGCCATGGCTTGCCTGTCCCAGCTCGGCGCCATCGGCTGCGGCACCCCGCTCCTCGCCAAGGTCTTGTTCTTGCACCCCATCCTCCCCATGTCTGTCACGTTGGTGCTCCGTGAGGCTAGAGCGACGTGCTCCGCCAGTTTGAATACGTGAGAGTTAGACCGCATTTGGCTCATTGGATGGGTAGGGTTTACGGGGATTTTAGAAACTATGGATTTGGGCGTCTCTGTTGGGATGGTACCAAGATCCCATCGATCAGTCAGGATTTGTGGAGCAGTTGACACTGATTTTTGGGCGGTTTGGGTCACGTTCCTGATATATGGGAAGAAGAAATCGCCTATGCTGCTATGTGCTTCTACTCTAAGAAATTAATTTTGGGTAATTTTTCTTCTTACTTTTCACCACCCGAGGGGCATATATAACCGAACAGCTTCCACAAGTACAGTGGCAGAACAATAGAATTAAATCGCTAAACAGAGTGCCTGTTTTAACCGAATTACAATCAACAGTAATTAAGACAGGATGCTAAATAACAGCAGCCGTTGGATATGGCCGTCAGGCTTGTGCGCCATTGGATAACTGAACTTGTACCTCACTTGTTTGGTGCCGATAGATGTATGTGCTAAAACTGCCCCTCCTTCTACGACCTGACAGATGACCAGATACCACTTTGTGAACAGATTTTGTAATGGGTTTTATTCCTGGTCGCTTCTAGTTTGGAAATGTAGCGTTTGATTGAGTGTGATTCGGGTTAGGTATCAACTTACTCAAGGGTACTTCTAGATCCAGATAGCAATGATTAACAAATATGGGCCTGCTTGAGTTCTATCTCAGTAATGATTAGCAAATAGCAACAATGTGTTATGTTCAAAAGTTGGTTTTCTGTATCTTGGCTATATTTCCTGGCATGTGATTCTAATTCTGCCTTCTCAGTTAGCTTTCTTCATTTGCAGATTTTGCCAAATGTCTACTCCAAAGGGTATTCTACTCTTTTGGCTCCAGCAAATGAAGCGCTGATTCCACCGGAACTTCTATCTAGCAAGACTGTCTGGACACCAGACCGAGAGCTTGGTGTGTTTCTAGTGTTCCTTATCCATCTGTTGCTATGACATTGCTGTTTCTCTTGAGTGCCCTATGGGCTATTTTTATCTAACTGACAGAGATTTCTTCGTTAACTCTGCGCTCTTTGATTGAAAATTGAGCTTCACTGAACAAGATTTTTCATAATGGGACAGAACTTGATGTCACTTTTTATGTAGTGATAATTGGCTAATAGAAAGCTATATATATATATATATATATATATATATATATATTATTTTCACATTATGCTGAGTTGTAACTTGTAAGTAATATTAATATTTTATTACAGGGCAGTATGAGGACCTAGTAGCTAGAGTAACAAACTTCCATAATGAGGACAACGGATTCATGGTTTTGGATGGTGATGTTTTTGATGTTCCAATTAGGAAGGATATCGTTCACAGGGTAGTAAGGTGGCAGCTTGCTAAAAGGCAACAGGTGCACACTACGATCTCTCTTGTTCTGTTGATTGACTTAAGCTCACAAGCTCCCAAATCATGTGATCTGTATGTTGGGTGTAATATCAGTTACTCCCTCCGTTCCAAATTACTCGTCGTAGAAATGGATGTATCTAGAACTAAAATACATCTAGATACATCCATACCTGCCACAAGTAATTCGGAACGGAGGGAGTACATTCTTAAGTTCAGATATTTAGGGAGTGTTCGGTGATCCACTAGCTCCACAAATCTGAGAATCTGCAGAGCATCTACTCCCCCGCTCCTGGACTTTTAACTAGCGCTCCACCAACTCCCGGAGCGAGAGTGTGGAGCGGAGGAGAGCCGAACAGGCCCTTAAGTTCTATCTTTCTAATGCACGTTCCGATAATTGCATGCACCTGTCTTTCACAGGGGACACACTCAACTAAAACTATCAGTGAAGTGAGCGGCACAGGAAGAAAGCCTTACAAGCAAAAAGGAACTGGAAGAGCACGTCATGGAACATTGCGTGGTTGTCAGGTTATACTACCCTATCTTGACATTCCTCCATTCATATAAATGGTATTGAATAGGCTTCGGAGATATCTCATCTTGTTTGAAACAGTTTCGAGGAGGTGCAACTATGCATGGCCCGAAACCACGAAGCCATGCATTCAAGTTGCAGAAGAAAGTGCGACGTCTGGGACTTAAGATAGCCTTGTCTGCTAGAACAGCTGAGGGGAAGGTATTTGCTGCCTTACTAAATCATTGTGTATCTTCCTGGATGTTCTTGTGTAGAGTTAGCTCCTTCCTTATCCCAAGATAACTATTTCTGTTACAAAATGGATTCTGCATTAAATCATGAACCCTTGTTTAGTACTAGTATGCTTCGGGCAACAGTAATGATCATGTTTATTACTACCTCTGTACCACAATATAAGACGTTTTTGCAGTTCTAATTGAATTGCAAAAACGTATTATATTATGGCATGGAGGGAGTATTTGCTAGAACTATGCGAGAATTAATGTGCTGTTTCAGAAGCTGTTGATCAGCATGTCACTATGAAACTGTTTTGCTATGTTTTATGCTTTCTAGATCCTTTCACGATATTTTGTACTTTATAGATCCTTCCTGAAGTTCAGAGAACAGACCACTTATCCCTAGTTCTAATGGAGCATGAACTAGTTGTACTTTTTGATCAATATCATGTATTTGTAGAATGGTTTCTCTGACTGCCTTGTCTTCTTAGACGATTTACTTTTAGGTTGTCGCTTATGAGATGTGACATTGAGATGGTATTGTTTCCACGGCTTCTTGAAAGAGTAAAAGCTATTGAAATCTATCGATCAGTGTGTAACAATTAATTTGTTTTATGCAATGTTATTTTCTTCTGGTGCTGCTCCCAAAAATTCTCGAGCACACAAAGTGACAAAGGAAAAACTTGACCATCTGTTATCCTGAACGCAAATACGTATACATGAGTTGGCCCGGAACTCTCCATCTGAAACCATTCTCTGCAGTAACTACGTATGCATGTATAGTTTACTTGACCATGTTTTATTGTAGCTCTGCATCTTCGAGGACCTAGAAGTCCCCAGCCACAAGACGAAAAACATCGTGCAGTACATCAAGCAGATGGACGATACGAAGAAGGTTTTGTTGGTGGATGGAGGCGACATTGATAAGAAGTTAAAGCTGGCCACTAAAAATCTTCACTACGTGAATGTCATTCCTTCGATTGTAAGTGTCTGGGTACTCAGCGGCTTAACAATGATTAACAGTCCCATTGTGGTTTTCGCAGCAGATATTGTGACCCAAGAATAGTGTGCTGATGTTTTACATGTTCAAATGCAGGGCCTCAATGTCTACAGCATCCTGCAGCATGACACCCTCGTAATGACTCGAGATGCCATCAACAGAATCGTGGAGCGGATGCACACCCCCATCAGCCGCTAGCAAAGCAGGGCTTCAAAGAACCTTTCTATGCATACGACGTCTTTTATCCAGTTTTGGTACAGCCGTTCATGAGTAGGCGAAAGTGCAGCCCAACCCTTTGATTATCTGTTGTAAGGAGATCGTAGCACTAGTGTTTTGTTGCAGACGCTTTAATGAGAAATGCTATGGAGAACCTGCGGATGTACCCACTTGGAATCCCACCCCTTTTCGTACATCCCCTTCATAATACACTAGAGGACTGTGCTTGCTTTGTCGCGCCGTTCTTCACTTGTGGGGTTAACTTTTCTTTTTCCCCAGCAGGTTATTGTGGATGATTGTTTTGTTTTGATTTTATCTATGGTTTGGATTTTAATTATGTTTTGATGGTGTTTTTTAATTCGTATATTGTGTTGTGTTGCTGTTAGATATGGTATTTATTCTAATTTGACTGTGGGGTTGTTCAGCTCGTGTTTGTGGTTTTTTTACATGTTTCGGCCTTGGTGCCAGTCGGTGGTGGTTGTGATGTCCTTGGGAGCTCTTATTCCGTGTGCGAACCATTGAATTGTTGATATACATTGGCTGACCCATGAAGTTCTTGCTCGCTGTGCTTGGCTTCCTTCTTCGCTGGCTAGCCTAACTTTTTTTTTTGCTTGCCTTACTATTTAAGCTAGAAAAAACAGCCATCGTGTTTCTTTTTTGAAACACTCCATTTAATCAAAAGATATTGTGAATTAGAAACTATAAATTTTAAACTACATTCACAAAATTTTAAAATATTTATGGAGTTTAGACAATATCTGTGAATTTGAAAAAGGTTTGCAGATTAAAAAATGTAGGCAGACTTTAAAAATGTTCATAAACTTTGAAAATATTCATCTATTTGGATATTTTTTATTTTAAAAATGTTCACATATTTTTAAATATTCATGAATTTTAATGAATATTCATGTAAAGTAGAATAAAAACAAAAACAAAAACAAAAACAGGGAAATAAACAGGAAAAGCCCCCCAAAAAAATGATTTCGCTGCAAATCAAATGTCAGATTTTTTTAGCATGGCAAATGGAATGCCCAAGATTGCAAATTATGTTTTCGTGAGAATGGCAATTTCCTTTAGCAAGTATGGCAAATCCTAGCCGTGTTCAGTTTTTATGCCAGAAATTGCCATGGTTGATAGAGGAAATTGTCATCCTCATGACAATATAATTTGCCATGCTTAAAAATCTAACGTTCTGAAAGAAATACTATGAAATTGATAAAAAAAAACACAGGAAGAAATAAAAAGGGAAACCATGGAATACCTTCTCAAAACGAAAACTATGTGTTATTCTCAACCAGCGACACATTACACTTACAGACGGGCCCCACAACGATCCATAGCCTCTGATGCACCAAGAGGCTTGAAATCTAGAGAGCTTAGTATCTTAATATACATTGTATTCCTAGCCTAACTCTGTATTCTTTACTGAATCCCACACGTATTTGACAAAAATCAGTTCGTACGGATGACATTGGTCATCATTAATGCGTACTCTCATGTATTTGTACAACAATCATCACCTGTTATATCATTTATTTTTGCTCTTTGACTATCTAGAGCGGATGTGAGTGTCAAATTAATTAAAATGCTTATCTACAAATAAATTATTATTATTATTATTATTATTATTATTTTATTATTATGGGAATGCCTAACTTCATGGTTAGCTTTATTCAACTCAAATAACATTTAAATCATATGTTGGAAAAAAAACAACTCAAAAGAAAAATTCTGCTAAAAAACTTGAGATAAAATCTAGTGAGAGTCCAGCTACAAGGACGGAGGATCAACATGCCCGTGAGAAAAACAATATTTTCACCGTTAGGAGTTCATATTGACCGGGACAAGATATTTTATTTTTTGAAAGAGGAGGCAAAAGATTTGTCTCATTCATTAATCAGGGAGAAGACAAGGTTTAAGTTGGAGCCACAGGAGGCCCACTGAATACAAAAGTCATTACTCTCGCGACATGAAATTTGCGTTTCGCACCCGCTAGCACCCAAAGCCTAGCTTCCTCCTTCAAGTTTCGCAAGATGATTTGGGAGGCGTCAATTTCTTCCGGAAGGACCCTCGCATTTCAACCGGGACAAGATTTCATTGTTTGGGCCCTTGAGAAAAATGACATCTTTGCCATTAGGAGTGCGTATCGACTAGCAGTTGATGAAGCCCCGGGGTGATCACTTCATTTAGAACTAATCTCGATGGTTGTCCAGACGGGTGGAAGGTGATATGGTCTTGCCTTGCGCCATCGAAGGCTCTCTCTTTCTAGACCAATTCATTCGCAACCTGGTGCAATAAACGCATGAGGAATTTAGAAGTGCACGACAGCTGCCTTGTTTACCATATGGAGGATGAAGATACTTTCCATGTGTTTTATGCCTGCGCTAATGCGAAGAGGCTATGGCTGACAATGTCCTTAGAATAGGAGCTACATGCGTTTACAAGCATCCAATCTAGTCATGGCTGGTTCTTCCCTCTCGTGTGCAAGATTGATGAGTCCATGCGTGTTTGCCCGTTGATTCTTCCAGGAATGAGCTTATCCATGCAAAGTCGGCCCCACCTATGGATGTTTCTGTAAGATTATCAGTTATGTAGCTTCTCTTTAGTCGTTGGACGTGGATACAAATGGAGATCATCTAAAGGGAAAGATGGTGGACCGGACATGCTTCCCAAATACCGAGTCTACATGAAATAACAATAATGACGATGGCTAGCACATATTTTCTTCAAATCATAGTTCCATTAACTTCATCAAATGCAACAAGCCATGGGGAAGATTAACGGCGCACCGGCAATGCCAATTCCAATGGAGCAAGAAGGCGTGGCGACAGAGCAGTACACACCATCAGATCCTTGTCATAATCCAACGAAGATAAATGAGGAAGCTACTGAGGCTCTAGATCCCGCCGCTAGTGGAGGTGCTGGGGGCGGCGAGCAATATTGGATTTAGGGCCGGTGGGCCGCTGCTTCCCGTAGCTGATGGGGAAGAGATTGTGGTGGAGATGGTATGATACTGCTATGCTGCTACCCTCTGCTTCTGTTGTGCTGCTGTCGTTCCTGATGTGCTGCCATGCTATTGCCCACTGCTGTCAACCTGCCGTCACCCATGAAGCTCTTGCTCACTAAGTTTTGCTTCCTACTTCGCTGGCTAGCCTAAGTTTTTTTCTTTGCTCGCCCCACTCTTTAAGCTAGTAGAAACAGCTATCGTATTTTTTTATTTGAAACAATCCACAAAATAAGTTAAGGTTTAAAAATATTGTGAACTTTAAAGCCATAAATTTTAATAAAATATATTCACAAAATTTTAAAATATTCTTGGATTTCAAACAATATTTGTGAATTTCTAAAAGGTTCTCAGATTAAAAATGTACTGACTTTCAAAATGTTTGTAAAATTTGAAAAATCATTAATTTGGAGAATTTTTTATTGTTTCAAAAATGTTCACGTATTTTTTAAATATTCATGAATTTAATAAATATTCATGGAAAGTAGAATAAAAACAGGAAAAACCTAAAAGAAAATGATTTTGCCGCAAATCAAATGTCAGACTTTTTTAGCATTGCAAATCGAATGCCCAAGTTTGCAAATTATGTTATCACGAGAATGACAATTTCCTTTAGCAAGCATGGCAAATCCTATCATGTTCAATTTGTTTTTTGCAGAAATTGTCATGGTTGATGAGGAAGTTGTCATCCTCACGACAATATAATTTGCCATGCTTAAAAATCTAACGTTCCGAAAGAAAAACTATGAAACCGATAGAAACACAAGAAAAAAGCAAAACCATGGAGTACCTTCTCAAAACCAAAAACATATGTGCTAGTCTAAACTAACGACACATACACTTACAAATGGGGCCCACAGCGATCCATAGCCTCCGATACACCAAGAGGGTTAAAATCTAGAGAGTTTGGTATCTTAATTAATATACATTGTATTCCCAGCTTAACTCCGTATTCTTTACAGAATCCTACACATATTTGACAAAATCTATTTGTACGGATGACGTTGGTCATCATTAATGCATGCTGTCATGTATTTGTACAACAATCGTCGCCTGTTATATCATTTATTTTTACTCTTTGACTATCTAGAGCGGCTGTTAGTGTCAAATTAATTAAAAGGCTTATCTACAAATAAAAAATACATTATTATTATTATTATTATTATTATTATTTATCACGGGAAGGCCTACCTTCATGGTTAACTTTATTCAACTCAAATAACACTTACATCATATGTTGAAAAAACAACAACTAAAAAAAATCTGCTACAAAACTTGAGATAAAATCTTTTTGTGTGTGTGTGTGTGAGGGGGGGGGGGTGAGTTCAACCACAAGGACGGAGGATGAACATGCCCGTTCACCATTTGGAGTGCATATTGACTGGGACATGATTTCATTGTTTGGCCCCCTGAGAAAAACAATATGTTCATCGTTAGGAGTGCATATCGACTAGTAGCCGACGAAGTACCGGGCCCTTTGATCGCTTCATTTAGCACTAATCCCGATGGTTGTCGGGACGAGTGGAAGGTGATTGGTCTTGCCTTGCTCCACTTAAGGCTCTCTCTTTCGCTTGGCGTATAGCGACCACTTCATTTGCAACTTGTTGCAATAAACACATGAGGAATTTAGAAGTGCACGACACCTGCCTTGTTTGCCATATGGAGGATGGAGATACTTTCCATGTGTTTTGCGCCTGCGCTAATGCGAAGAGGCTATGTCTGACAATGTCCTTAGAATGGGAGCTACATGCGTTTACAAGCATCCAATCTAGTCATGGCTAGTTCTTCCAGCTCGCATGCAAGATTGATAAGTCCATGCGTGTTCACCCGTTGACGCTTCCAGGAATGAGCTTGTCAATGAAAAGCCGGCCCCACCTATGGATGTTTCTGTAAGATTATCAGCTATGTAGCTTCTCTTCAGTCGTTGGAGCCTTGGAGGTGGATACAAATGGAGATCATCTAAAGGGAAAGATGGTGGACCAGACGTGCTTCCCATATACTGAGTCTACATGAAATAACAATAATGACGATGGCTAGCACATATTTGCTTCAAATCATAGTTCCATTAACTTCATCAAATGCAACAAGCCGTGGGGAAGATTAACTACTCACCAGCGATGCCAATTCCAATGGAGCAAGCAGGCATGGCGACAGAGCAGTACACGCCATCTGATCCTTGTCATAATCCAACCGAAGACAAAGGAGGAAGCTGCTGAGGCTCTGGATCCCGCCGCCAGGGGAGGTGCTGGGGGCGGCAAGCAACATTGGATTTAAGGCCGGCGGGCCGCTGGTTCACGTAGCTGACAGGGGAGAGATTGTGGTGGAGATGATATGATACTGCTATGCTGCTACCCTCTACTTCTGTTGTGCCGCTGTCGTTCCTGATGTGCCGCTATGTTGTTGCCCACTGCTGTCAACCTGTCATCGCCAGAGAGAGAGAGAGAGAGATTACTGAGAGTAGGGCCCTAAGTAAGAGGTAGGGATTTAGTTGTGGAAAAATAGACACGACGTAGGAGTTTAGCGGCTTCGCCACCGTTCGTCTTAAGTCGCGAGAAAAAATGGGACCAGTGGGGCCGATAAAACTGCGTCCGGCTACCATGACATATCCCGTAATTACACGCGTCAATTTGTCATAACTCACCCAGAGCCGAAAAATAGGAGGAAATATCGATCCTTGCAGCTTTAATCTCGTTAGAATAGGGTTTGCAAAGTGACGGGTCAGGGGTCCGGGTTCTCCTATTCTTTGCTCATTGCAAAGAATAGTTCTCGAAATGCATGGTGGGCCAGCGGCCCATGTAGAGCTTCATGCACTTGAGACAAACAGAGACAATATTGCTTTTTTAGTCGGTTTTACTTATATTTTATTTTGGCATTTGCATTTTAAAGATTTGAAAAGTGTTCATGAATTTAAAAAGACATTCATGAATTTTAATATGTTCATGAGTTGAAAAACAATTGTGATTTTAAACAGTAAAAAAACATGTAAGACCAAGAAAAAGGAAAACCCAAGAAAAACATGAAAAATCGTGTCCTGAGAAAATCATGAATGAGACGGATAAACAAAAGAAAAAAAGCCTTCTTTCGCAAAAAAAGAAAAAAAGAAAAAAAGCCTTCTTTCGCAAAAAAAGAAAAAAAGAAAAAAAGCCTTGGCATGCGTGCGAGGCGAAGAAGTTAAATGGGCCAAGGTCCAAGCGCGGCAAGTGTGTGTGTGAAGAATGGCTACTATTCTACTACGCACCGGGATCCTTCTATACGTCGCTTTATGTGCCTGTTCAGTCAACCGGCGCTCGCTGCCGCACCTGGTGGGCCGGCCTACGAAACACACACTACAGTGTATTCATAGAGCGAAAGAGCCCACCAAAAAAGATGCTCCCGTGAGGAATGAAGCTAACCACTAGAGCTACTAGGCACTAGTGATTGGTTGTAGTGCGAACATATTAAGAACATCCGTAGCCGCGCTATCTATTGCAGATACATTTTGTAAAAACATGATTTTTGAAAAAAATGTGTACACAATTTGAATGTTTGTAGATTTCAGAAAAGGTCACGAGTTAGGAAAAATTTCATGTATTAAAAAAAGTTCATCAATTTTGAAAAAAAGTACAGCGATTTTAGGAAAAGTTCACAAATTTAGAAAAAGTTCACCGATATAGGAGAAAAATCATTGTTTTTGAAAAAAAGTTCATAGATTTTCAAAAAGATCCACAAATTCGAAAAAGTTCCACAATTTTAAAAATGTTCACCAGATTTCAAAGAAAGTTTATAAAATCGAAAAAAGTTCATCGATTTGGAAAAAAATAGTTCATCAATTTAAAAATATATATTCAATTTTCATAAGAAACATTCAAAAAATGTTCATTGATTTGAAAAAATCATCAATTTTGAAAAAAGTTCACGGAATCAAGAAGAATAAAAATAAGGAAAAAGAAAATAAAAATAAAAGAATATTAAGAAAAGGGAAAATTAATCACAACCGGCCAGTGACCTGGGTGGTTACTGCTGTTTACCTCGTACAGGAGATCTTGGGTTCGACCCCACCAACTCATGCGTTTTGATTTTTGCGGGTTAAAAATTAGAAGAAAAAAAAGATACATGGCCGGCCCAGTATGCAGTAGAGGGAGTGCGTTTCAGGCGCCCGCTTACAAAATGACGAAGAGAGGACAAAATGGGCCGTGCGGTACTGTCCGACCATTTAGCATATACTTTCATTTTGTATTTTAAATATAAAAACTTGTCCAAACACTTTGATCAGAATATCAAGTACAATGCTCAGACTATCCGTGAAAAATGTCCCCAGATACTCATGTCGTGCACCAATATTTTCTGATACCAATATAGCACAATGCTCCCTCAAAGAAAATATAGTACAATGTTGGGGAAAAAAGTGTGTGTTTTAGTTTCACCATGATAAATGCTGGAGCACCAAAAAGGCTGGATACCTGAAAAGAAAATCTCGCAATAGTGAGAAAGACATGCGTGCCACCTGCAGGCTATTCTGTCGTCAAGCCATGCATATCCTTCCATGCATGCAAAACACAACACCCCAGCTTTTGGTTAGTGAATCAAGCCAGCCAGGGCCACATTTACTGGATTGACTATTAGGGCATTGACCACCCCGCCTGGCGGCCCGTACGCGCGAGGCCCCGCCGCACATTCTCTTCCCATCTTCCTCTTTTCTTTCGCGCAATGCATCAATGCATGTGACCAGGAACACTGGCCCCCTCCCCTTTCCCTTATCAGAACGGAATCAAACCAAAACTGGTCACGCACAAGCAATCAACCGTCCCTAAGCGATAAGGATTAAACTAACCGGGCCGGCCTAATTGCATGCGCCCGCTGCTTTGCGAGGCGGGATGTGCGCTTGGCTGAGCAGTCGCCACCTTGCTTGTCCCCGAGATCGGAGACCAGGCGAGCTCACCCTTATCAACAAAGGGAGGAGATGCTTTTGCCTGAGGGAGGCCTGCGTCTGCTGCACGCGGCTAATACGTTGAGCTGCTTAGTTTTATCATCGAGCTTCGTGCTAACTTTGACCGTTACTCGCAGCTTTTGGAGCCTACGCTAGGCTAGACTACACTTGGCATCACGCAGCTGCATGCATGCCGGCCTACCCCGTCGTCTTTTGGCCGTGATTGTTGACCGTTTTTCCGTACCGCTACGCCACTCCCGTGTTTATGTTTATCATTTCGCCCGTAGGTGTACATGACTGAGGCTCTACTCCCATGTTTCGGTACCCTCCTCAGGTTCTTAACAAGGATATGCCTATAACCGCTTGGATCCATATTAGTTGTCGGTCGAACGGTTATATGTAGATGTATATCAGTGCTAGATATATTCATTTAAGCGATAATTTATAAGGATTAAAGAAAGTATAGTAGTACGTGTTCTAGCACTCTCGTAGAGTACTTCTTCTGTAATTAAGCTGTAGTAAAACCGATAATGCACCACGTACTTTCCGTACGCAAAGTGGTGGCAAATTGTGAGGAGCATTAACACGTGCTAGTACGCCTGATATGGATATGGACAAGCTAGTTTAAAGATGGCTGCGCCACGTCCAGGTCCCTGTCTCTCGCAAACCCCGGTGCCATGCATGGGCCGGTTGCCACTGGACCTATCGACATCTCCTGTGCAGTGCTCTCTCGGGCAGCAGCCTCACCGCCGGGCGCGCATTCGCGCCCATTGGACGGTCAAACTGGACACGCCCGGCCG